>NW_027493086.1:0-213529 GCF_021521415.1 Bidens hawaiensis
TAAAAATAAATAAATAAATAAAATAAAAAAAATAAAAAAAAAATAATAATATTAATAATAAATTTGATAATAAATGAGCAGATAAAAATAATAAATAGAAATATATATGTGTATTTCACACTCTCAAGCATATGAGACATACCACCTCCAGATCGAGAATTACTGATTTTAGCGAACCTAGAACGCCGGTGGACAATGACTGAGCAAGTGATAGAGTTTCCCATAATAGTAATTGATAATATTTGAGGGCAACATGGGTTGCGCGATTACCTCGAACCTTGCAACTCCCTATGTTATCCATACATCCGTTAGATGCCTATACCTATGTATACTCGAATAGAATGATTACCCATACACAAAGAGGTGTTGGAATCATTATAGCATAGTTGGTTGTTCGTTCGTAGGTAGTATACCGTGTATGCCGGGTATACAAATAGACACGGATATTATAACTCCGTGGTACGTAATCGTTTGGTGCTCACGATGAGCATGTATCGGTTATGCTGACATGCAGAAGGATATTGAAATCAAGCATATTAAACATTAATCTTTGTTGAGAAAGATCGATATGTCAGTTGGTGACAAGGGTTATGAAACATATTTAAACGTTAACCGACGTCAGGTTAAGTCCATATGTTATTATATTTGTGGGACATATATACTAGATACTGGTATGTGTAATATGTATGATAATATTTGGTGTGTATGTGTACCTGCTGTTATGATTGAGCTGGTAACGAGTTATACGGTGAGATTAGTATTGATTACTGCGTACGGGATGGGTACAGCAGAATGACATAAAAAGAATAACTCCAATGATGGAGATTGATATGATTCAGTTGATTGCTCAAAGATAGCAGATGATGATACCGGATGTCGTATCACAGATCACTGCTAGTGTTGATGCAAATGTGATCGCAGAATTATAGATCGAGCAATCACATGAATATGAATATTTCAATTCTTAGTGGTATTACTAAGAGTGATAATGTCCCGCCGAATACTATTATGACTACAAGTATTAGTTATAAACTAAACATGAATAGTAGTCGTAATGAATTAGATCCGGTATGAAGGATATGTTTGTTGGTTGTGTTAAGGAAATTATTAATAGTTTACTGAGGGTAAAGGGAGGAATAGATTAGCGAGTGGATAGAAAAGATCGAAATGGTTAAGGATATTGGTAAGAGCCTAGAACATTGTGTAGTGAAATACGCTACAGATATGTTGGTAGATTATGTTGTATCGTGATGGAACACGATGGTACAAAATTATAGTTAGAAAATTATTACTCAGATGATATGGTCAGAATTTAAAATTCTTGTGCTAAAGCACTTTTATTCGAGTAATTAAGTTCATAGATTGGAAACTAAGCTATGGAAGATAGAAATGTTGTGTGCTAATCACTTAGAACACGCTAATCGTTGGAAGGAATTGTCATGTTTGGCAACATGGCTAATTACTCCTGAAACTAAGCGAAGTGAGCGCTATATTGGGGACTAACTCCATCGATAAGGAGAATAGTCAATCCTGTAAAATATACAACCTTTGGAAGGGTTGTGTCACAAGCCAGCATTGATATATTTGACTCTATGGGAAGCGGACTGGAAGGAAGTTAGGTGAAACGTCGAGTGTTAAAGAAGAGAAATGATAAAGGTATAGTGCAAGATAGGCCTTCGGAAAGGTAGGTATGTCCTACAACCCAGAATTATACTAAGACTAGTTCTGGTGTGAAAACATGAACCGCATGAAGGGTCCTTCCCTAAATGTGGAAAATATGGTTATCGGCAGGAAGAAGAATGTCGAGTGATAGTAGGCCACAACAGCTACAATAACAATCCATCCAAAGAAACCAAATTATGCCAAACAGTTGTACTTGCTATGAATGTGGCAGTACAGAACGTTTCAAGAGAAATTGCCCGAAGTTGAACCAAGGTGTCGTGGGAAGACGAACCTCATGACAAGCATCAACCTCTGATCAAGCAAGGAGCCGTGCCTTTGTGAGTAATTCGAATAAAGCACGTCATGATTCAAAGGTGGTATTAAATATGTTGTAGTTTTAAATCAATAGGCTTCAGTGATATTTTTACGGTCGCCGATAGAAGTTAGTTCCTGTTAACCTCCTACCATTTGGAAAGATACCGATTAGTGAAACTATAGAACCCTATACTGTAGAATCTCTAACGGTAAATCCCTAATGGTTAACTAAATTGTTCGGAATTGTCCTATTATTCTGAACGATTAACCTTTCCTTACTGACCTACGACCAGTAAAGTTATGAAGTTTTGACGTAATAGTTAACATGGATTGGCTAACTCAACATGAAGCTGAAATCAAATATGAAAAGAAGATGATTAGAAGCTATCTTTCGGACGATGAAGCGATTAGATACAGAGAAAAGTGTACGATTTAAAAGAAAACATACAGAAGATATCCCGGAGGTACGCGAATTTCCACAAGTTTTCCCAGAAGAACTTCCTGGATTACCGCCAACCCGACAAGTCGAATTCAGAATCGATTTAAAGCACCCTACCGACTTGCACCGTCCGAGATGCAAGAATTATCCAATCATTTGCAAGAATTGTTGGATAAAGGATTTATACGACCTAGTTAGTCACCATGGGGTGCACCAGTGTTATTTGGGAAATGAAGGACGGAAGTATTAGGATATGTATTGATTAGGGAGAATTGAATAAAGTGACGATCAAGAACAGGTATTCACTTCTTCGAAGTAAATGATCTGTTTAACCAACTGCAAGGGGCGATGTATTCTTAGAAAATTGATCTTAGATATAGTTATCACCAAATGAAAATCCAAGAGGAGGACGTTGCAACAACAGCGTTTCGGACTCGTTACGGCCGTTAGGAATTCTTAGTTATGCCTTTCGGACTAACAAATGCGCCGGCAGTGTTCATGGACCTCATGAATCGAGTCTGTAAACCTTACCCCGATAAATTCGTCATCGTGTTTATTGACGATATTTTGATCTACTCGAAAAGTAAAGAAGAGCACGAGCAACGCTTAAGAATAATTTTATAGCTTCTGAATCAGGAAGAGTTGTATGCAAAATTCTCCAAGTGTAACTTCTTATTACAAGAAGTGCAATTCCTCGGTCATGTTGTAAACCACCAAGGAATACACGTTGATCCGAGTAAGGTTGAAGTAATTAAGAATTGGCAAGCGCCTAAATCGCCTAAGGAAATCCGCCAATTCTTAAGCTTAGCTGGATATTATCGTCGATTTATAGAGAACTTTCCAGCATCGCCCAACCTTTAACTCTCCTGACTCAAAAGGATCGAAAGTATGAATGGGGAGAAGAGCATGAAACGGCGTTTCAAACGTTAAAGCAAAAATTGTGCCAAGCGCCGATTTTAAGTCTCCCCGATGGAGACGATGGTTTTGTCGCGTATTGTGACGCCTCGCGTAGAGGGTTAGGATGCGTGTTGTTGCAGAATAATAAGGTTATAGTCTATCGCGACAGTTAAAAGTACACGAGAAAAATTACACTACTCATGAATTAGAACTGGGAGCGGTTGTCTTCGCACCTAAAATCTAGAGACATTATCTCTACGGTACGAAGTGCACCATCTTCACCGATCATAAAAGTTTGAAGCACATATTCGATCAAAAAGAACTGAATATGAGGCAACGAAGATGGGTCGAGTTGTTAAGCGATTATGACTGTGACATCCGTTATCACCCCGGCAAGGCTAACATAGTAGCCGATGATTAAGTAGAGAGGATCGGATTAGACCATTGATGATACGAATATCTGAAAGGATTTTGTTAATGGCCGAGTTTGGAGAAACATATGGTTACATATGTTAGTGAATATTTAATTTATGCAAGAGATAAGGCTGCACACCGAAAACCCTAGGGAACGCCACAACGACAGAAAATTCGCCAATGATAGTGGGAATAAATTACAATGGATTTCGGGACGCAAATTCCCAAGATATATCAAAGACATGATGCAATTTGGGTAATCGCGGATCGATTAACCAAACCTCGCATTTCATCCCAATCCATGACGATTACCACAATGAATTCTCGCCCAAATTCATGATGGTGAAATGGTATCTCGTCGTGGACCATTTTCAATTATCTCAGATCGAAATAGTCATCCTATTCCATTATTGGAAGGCGGGGAAGGAAGCATCGAGAGCTTGAAGCTTTCTATGGGTGAAGCAATTATCACCAATTTGTTAAATTGAAAATGGGCGTCACTCAAGCCATAATATTTGAATTGATTCGAGAATCAACCAATCGGATTTATAATATTTAAGATAAGTTGAAAGCAGCGCGAGATTGGCAAAGGATTTATGCCAACATTCAAAGGAAACCATTGTCACTGGGAAGAGGTGACAATGCATTTTTAAGGCATCACCTTAGAGAGAGGTGATATGAGGTTTGGCAAAACCGAAAATAGCTCCTTAATATATTGGACCTCATGAGACTATCTCCATGATTGGTCATTTAGTTTATCGATTAAAGTACTCCAGGGGCTAAGTACTATACATGATGTTTTGCCATGTATACGGATTGAAAAGTACCTAAGCGATGAGGCAACGAAAGTACTAGCAATGGAGGTACTCATAGAAGACATGCTTGATATCATAAATAATCCCGTAGAGATAGTTGACGGGAAAACTAAACAGTTTGGACATACCAAGCTTTATTGATTAAGATTAAGTGGAATTCACAGCGAGGACCAGATTATATCTGGTAACGCGAGGGGGAATTCTGAAGGAAAAACCCACACCTTTCCCTCGGAAGGGGATAGTGGGCGTGTAAAATTTCGAGGACGAAATTTCTTAACGGGGGGAGAATGTAACGATTCCGACGAAAACAGGTATACCCTAACCGGTAGACAATAGTTACGTTATATTTAATGTCGGGTACATGAATTACCATAGTAATTATACGAGAATACATGGTTCACTGAATTGATTGTACGTGAATATATAATTCATTGTATTGAATATGCGATTAATCGATCGATAGTTATTGAAACCCAAACGAATCGAGGGTTCAATTATAGACGATAACTATGATATTTAGTGATGTTTACGAAGTATTAAAGCTTCGGGATAAGTGAATTAAAGCTCAGAAAAATAATTTTCGATTTAATGGTACGTCGGTGCGTTAAACGAAACCTTTAATACCAAACCAAGCAATAGACGATCGATCAAGCCGAAAAAGATGCGCAATTATTAATAATATGATGTTTTAAGTTAATGAAAGTCATGGTTTAAGTTTTAAAAGTTTTTAAAGTGGTTTTATATAAATTTCATTTTTAAGCCGAAAACGACCGTTTTAGCCTCGTTTTAAGCCGAATTAAACATTTAACCGAAAAACGAAATGAACAAGATTATCCAAAACATTATCCGGATTGCGAATATCCAAACATGTGGCTAGAAATGGAGAGGTGGGTCCCACCCCACCCCCCTTGAGTTCCGATCGGACCATAAGGGTTTATACCCTTTCAATATTTTTTTTTAAACAACATTCAACAATCTTCCTTCTCTCTCAACTTCTATGATCTAAAGATCCAAAGGTTTAGCAAGAAAACCGAGGTAAAAAGTCGAGCTATTTACGTTTCCATCTTCGTTTCTTGAGTTTATTTGCAAGAAAATGAGGTTTCAAAGATGAAAACCGATTCTTGCATGATCAAGTTATGTATACGGGTTATACAAGGGATCTTGGTCCAAGAAAGGAGTTAAACGAACCAAAAAATTGAATTTTTACGGTTTAAACTTTAGTTTTGAAACAATAACCGAAACTATAGTGTAAGAGGCTTGATCGTGTGTGTAACTTGCTTGGTATTGTGGTATGTTGGTTGTAGGTTCTGTATTTAGTGGTAGATAAGGCGGAAAAACGAGTTTGTAGCTTGTAGTGGCGGAGATCGAAAGGTATATTCGGTTTATGTTCGGTTATGGATTTTTGGACAGATTGTGGATGGTTTAGAGTTAGGTCATGAAATTTTACAGAGATGTTAAATACATGAAAATAAGAGTTCTATGAAATTTTGGTAATTTTTGGATAAAGGATGAATATTTGGTGAATTTAATGCTCGGTTTTGGCTAAAAATGGTGAAAAATAGTTAAATATCATGAAAAATTCTGGAAAATTCCAGATAAACTTTTTATAACATTTAAAAGTCACACAAAAAATTTTTGGTCAGTTGGAGAAGTCTAAGTAGGCTTTTCGGTTAAACGACTTCTAGGGTTTTCAAGCTCGGCTTTAGTGAAAATGGCATGTAAAAAGTGATTTTGGTTCTGGAAAAATACAGGGGACTATGTGGATCGCAGGGGTCATCCAGGAAAAATTTGGGATTTTTCTAAGGTCGTTTGGTATTTACGACATATTTAGTGTTTAAATGGTGTTTAAAAATAGATAAATAAATTTTAAATATAAAAATTAATTCTGGAAATATTTTTATTAAATTCCCCACTGTCAAAAAGTGATTTGTCCAAATTTCAAGATCCGAGATTAAACGGATAATTATTTGTGCAAAAACAAACTTTTAAAGTTTAAAACGTGTAAACCGGTAAAGTTCGCCTAAACGAGCTGACCGGTGTATAAAAAACCTAAAAATGAACTATTTTCATATAACTGAGTTAAACAAGTAAAAATAAATCATCCGAAAATAATTCGGATGATTTGGGTAATTTTATCCGATAAAACAGTTTCCAGTGCACTAAAGACGGAAACGGGTCCCGCGGCCAATCGGGGCGTCTAAACCGAGCTCTAATTTCACAACTTTAATTAAATTATCAGTCAACCACTATTTTCGAGTCGTGTGTGACCAAACTCATTTTTGAAACGTAAAAAAAACGGATAACCGTGCTAGGCACGCAAACGGGGAAAACAAACTACTAAGTAATTTTGACTATTGAACTCTAAACGATATCACAATCTGAGTCCGGAGAAGTGTTTATGGGTTAACATTGCCCCCGGAATGGGTACAGTACTGGGTTAACAGTTTCCCCAGATGTACCGGTTAACACGGTTAAAGCTATAATAATAGTAATTGTATAGTAACGATCGTAGGGATCATATTACAGATTGGACGTGTTAACTGATAATGACTGTTGTTACCTGCTTGCATGTGCTAAGGTGAGTTTCACGAGCCCCTTTTTCTGAATTGTTTTTAAATATTTTCCCGGGGCGGAAAGCATGTTACTATTGAAATGTTTAAGTACATACTGAACGCATGGATTTGCGTGTATTTATAAATATTTGATTGTAGGGGAATCATACGGAAATGGTACAGTATTGGGTTAACAGTGTCCCCAGATGTCCTTAGAAGTGTTTCTGGGTTAACATTGCCCCCGGAACGGGTACAGTACTGGATTAACAGTGTCCCCAGATGTCCCTAGAAGTGTTTCTGGGTTAACATTGCCCCCGGAATGGGTACTGTACTGGGTTAACAGTGTCCCCAGATGTCCCTAGAAGTGTTTCTGGGTTAACATTGCCCCCGGAACGGGTACAGTACTGGGTTAACAGAGGTTTCACTTGTGGGCTCAGCATAATTACATCGATAATATTATATTTTGATATTGATTTATCATGGTTTACTCGAATTGTGAAACTCACCAACTATTCGTAGTTGACCCGTTTTCTCACATGCTTTTCAGGTACAATTAAGATGAAGTGATTGCTTACGTGCTAAGTGCTTGATGTGTGTAAGATTTGCGTGTGGGATGTTAGGATACATTATATTACATAGAATTATGTATCGTATTGTATGATGTGTGTATCACCTAGACGGTAATGAATTATGAGATAATGTAATTTGAAGTATATTAATGTATTCAGTTTTCTTAATAAACAATGTGGTTGATATCAGAGGTGTCTGTTGCATCCCGTTTACGTTTCCGCTGCGGTTACGGGGTGTTACATTTTAATTCCCTATTAAATCCAACTTGTTCAAAAATTATCACCTTAATTAATAAGCATCCCGGATGCTCGTATCCCACGTTTTCAGGATCCAAGTCTCGAACGCCTTGAAAATAACATAAATAATATGATTTGACTGTGATCCAATAATGACGAAAACCCGAACAAAATTCGACTTTCTTCAGTTGGTCAACCTCGAACAATAATTACTTCTTGGCCCAAAAACACCCAAATAACCAAATATGTGTCAATATATAGTTTCAATCAATATCACATTCGCAACTTCAACTACATATCCATAGTTGACCCGTATTTGTTCACACGTAAGACCAAGAGATACCAATTGTCTCTCTTTGTTGGAACAACATTTTCGGTCTCACAATAATCGTGTAAACCTGACCATTCGGACGAAAACTCCAAACAAAAATATTATCAACAAATTTATTTATTTATTTTATTTATTTTTTTTAACTTCGCCAAAAATTCAACTTCGCCAAAAAGTCAACTTCGCCAAAAAAGTCAACTTCTCCAAAAAGTCAACTTCGCCAAAAAAGTCAACTTCGCCAAAACCCTAAAATTTTAGCGACAACTTCGCCGTTTACGGCTGTTCTAACCAAAAATAGATCTGAAACGTGCCAAAAACACCAAAACGCATATCTCGAACCATAGCATAAGAGCTTATGGCTCTGATACCACTTGTAAGTCCCCGCTGCAATGGTGATCGATACGAGATCCGCACGATGTCTAGGAGTGCGGAATCCTCCTGGACTCGTTTATGGAGTAGGAGACGAAGAACACGAATAAACACAAACAAACACGCGAATGGGATAAACGAATCTGTAGATCCTATATAAATAACCAAAACACGTTACATACCGAACAAAAACAAAAACACAGCCGACCCGAGGTGAGCTCTACCTCGGGTCTTCCCACACAAAACTCTCTATCTGTTTCTCTCTAAACATTGACAGATACTCAAAATACTCTCACTTTTTCTAGATCAACACCATTAACCCTAAACATAACACACATATATATAGATAAATATCTTCGCGGGCTTGGGTTTGGGCCTCAAGGTGAAGTTATTCCTAACTTCACCAACACGTGAAGTTGTCCAAACTTCACCAACACGTGAAGTTGGCTCCCTCCACAACTTCACCCAACTAGTCGGAATTGCATAGCGACGGTCACAAAATGCACCAACATGATTACCCCTCGAACATAGTTATGCTCAGCCTATCGTTGCTTAGGAATAATCAAGCTAAAACAACACAATTATAAACTCAAGTCTCAACACTAAATACCTCAGCGAACACCTCAACGTTCGACTTAGTTAAGTACCTGTACGTATACACATGGTTGTGCTCCCCGCAGGAAAGCGTAATATGACCAAGTGTGGTGCGGTGTGCCCACCGCGTATACCACATATGTAATAATCCAGACAAATGTATACGACATCCTGAGGGATAGGCTTATACGCTTGATTATGACGTTTTTAGACACACGTAGTCCCATGTAAACCATTTTCATTTAATTCTTTTTTACTCGATTTAAACAAGTTTGTAAAGTTTGGGGCGTATTCACCTTTTTGAGTTGGATCGGCTTCAATACACCGTCCGAGGGTCTTTCCCGTTGTTATCTCGCACCTATGGTACGAGTATAACCTTTTTCGATTTGGATCAGCTTCAATACACTGTCCGAGGGTATTTCCCTTTTCTTTGTTATCTCTCACCTATAGTACGAGTTTAAATTTTTGTTGGTCGGATATACAATTTGGCTTAAGACCTCTAGTCTCTTTTTGTAAAATATTTACCTCGATTTTATTTTCTTTATGAACTTTTAGTTCAAAACATCTTTTCTTTATTTTAAACCTTTAGTTTAAAATATCATTTCTTTCTTTTCTTTTTCAAGTTAAAAAACTTGTTTTACTTTTTCTTAAACTCTAAGTTTCTTCTTCTTTAAGAAACGTATACTTTCTTTTCTTTTTATTTAAGAATAATATAACCTTAAATAATAAATCATAACACATCTATATTCATTTATTTCTTTTATATTTCTTTTTCTTTTCATGTTTGAACCTATAGTCCAAATCATGTACCTTTTAATTTTACATTCGAACTTTTAGTTCGATATGTTTTCCTTTCTAAAATCCGCGTTTACAAAACATATATACATACATACATATATATATATACATATATATATATATATATATATATTATTTAGTTTCAATGAAACATATAAACAATATATATATATATGTGTATTCTTTTACTCATTATTCAAAATACTTTTAAACAATATTTCTATCTTTATTTATTAACAAAGATTATTTCATTTATTTTTCTTTTCTTCTTTTATTATTATCTAAGATCATTTAAAAAATAATTTTGCTTTATCTATAACCAATTGTCATATTTATATCTTTCTCTTTATATAATTTCTTCTTTATTTTTTTTATTTTCGAGGTATTGACAATAACCTTGACTTGGGTCTAAGCCTTTTTTTATTAATATTTTATTCAGACATTATGCTTACCTTGTTCGGCTTATTATTTTCTAAATTTATGGGCAGCACTTCGACGCTTGTACGTATATCCAGAATCTTGATCAACACCTACTTGGCATGCAAATCGAGGCACACCGTTCTTCAAGTCTCGTCGACACGCACTTTAAGGCAGGTCGTCGGGTTGTCTCGGGTTGGCACGTACTTCGAGGCAGGTCATCAGGTCGTCTCTGGTCAGCACGCACTTCGAGGTGGGATGTTGATATTTCTGGGTATTGTCGGTTTAATGGCACGTATTACGAGGTAAAATGTCGGGTTTTTGGCACGGAAAATGAGGAGGTCGAGGGTATGTTTCATAGAGTTTTTAGAGAGATGTTAGAGAGAAAAAGAGTGTGAAAAATGGGTGTGAAAAATGAGATGCCATAACTTGCTATTTATAGACTTTTCCTGGGACCCATTGCGATACGTGATGGTCCCTTGATCATGCCATCACGTATCACGATGTGGCATGGTGAGTCACCACCAGGGCAACCATGTGGCGCCACGTGGCGGACGTGATGCCACATGGTGACACGTGGCAACACATAATGCCACGTGGTGACACGTGGCAGTACACGTGCCACCTTGTCAGACCTCGTCATCGCCATACGCGAAGACGTTTGGTCTATGGCCGTCGCGTATCGCGATCAGGCCTGGTGACAGATATTTCATTTTTGATTTTTAAGTTTAAAACTTGTCATTTTTGGTCCTTTATCTTTTGAACTTGGTATTTTTGACCCGATACTTTCGTGATGTTACATCCTCCCCACTTTGAAATGAATCTCGTCCGCGAGATTCGCTTCTTAGGATAAGTGAGAATACTTTTTCTTTATTTTGGATTCACGTTCTGAAGTATAGTCAGGGTCTCTTCGTGAGTCCCTCTTTTATTTTGACCATATTCAATGTTCGTCTCTTTAGTTTCTCTGTTTTTGAAATCATTGATTTGTATGGGTTATTTTATAAATTTTTCAATTTTCATTTATTTCAACCTCTTTTAAAGGCATACACAAAGATTTATCGGCTAGACATTTTTCACATATTAGATATTTGTATTACATTGTGTATCCCTTTCGTTTTCTTCGAGTAGTCATAGATGGTATGCAACAGTACTGATTTGCTCAAATATTATAAATGGTCCTACAATCATGGACTAAGTTTTCTTTTCTTATGGAAGCGAATGACGTCTTTCTAAGGCAAAGTTTTATTTAAAACCCTATCACATATATTATATTCAAATGGATTATGATGGACGTATAGTTCTTTTGGCTATCTCACGCCGCATTGAGTAGTTCACAAGTTTGCAATACTTTATTCCTTGTTTCTTGGAGTACTTCGGGTCTAGACATTCGGTTATCCCCTACCATTAGACCAACACACGGATGTTTGTTTTTTATGTAAATATATCGTCTTATATGGTGCGGCTTGGATTTATTATAAAAATAGTTATCCACTTGTACTTAAATCTATCATACTTGCGTGGAGCATAACCTCAAACGTTTGGATTTTCTTTCACTTTGCCCATATTTTGGGGATGATAGGCAATGCTAAAGTTCAATCGAGTTTCTAATATTTTCTCGAAAGTATCCATAAATGAAATATAATTCAACTGTCTTGATTGGAGATTATGAATAGTGGCGCACCGTGTAGGGACACGACGTTGTTCACATAATTTCATGCTAATCTTTCCATTGAGTACGAATCGTTGGTTGGGAGAAAGATGGGTAAACTTTGTTAGTCTATCAATAATAACGCATCTTGCATCGTGATGGCGTGTATTCTTGGAAACATCATAATGATTATCATTACCCATTTCTATATTGGAAATTTGGATTGTTTAAAGTAGTTCATAGGTTACTTGTGCTCGGTTTAAACTTGTAAATGGATTAGATATTTTATTACTTTCGAAGTGATAACTTTGTTCATATTCTTCTATCACTAATTCGATCTAAGGTTTGTGGTATGTTTTATCACTTTCTGAAGTGTATCCTATATTCAGAGTGTAGCTTCACAACTATCGGTATCCACTTTCGGTTTTCGAGTCTAAGGATATCATTATCTCCTTTGACTTTAACAAATCGATTGTGCTATAACATTCTTCTTCAGAGGTTTGATTTTCGTTGATTACTTACTTTTGAGGTTTCTTGGTTTGCTTTGTTTATGTCTACTTAGGGTTTTAAACTTCGAAAGCTCCAATGTTCTTAGTTCTTCAGGTCTTCTTATTCTTCTATTTATGGGTGATAAAAATCTTCAGACTTGATGGTTTTCTCTTTAGCATTCTTTGAATCTACTATCCTATGTAGATATTCTAATGCTATACCATCTTGTTTTACATTCACTCTTTTATGTAATTATGCAATCCTCTTTATACATACGTTTTCTATAATTTTATAATGATTAGATAGTCTTCTTTTATAGTTATCTTGTTTGACTTTTTACTAATGCTTCCTAGTGTAGTATATCTCTTTTGTTCGTTCTATATCTTTGGATGATATAGTAAGTTTAAAGCTTAGAATGTCGTAAGTAATTTTAAATCGCTAAACATAGTGGCTAGTTGTGTTTTATTATTTACCTTACCTTCAGTATTCTATATATTTCTCGGATTCAATCTATCGAATCTCTTTTGCATAAATCTTCATGACATTCTATCCTTTTTAACTTACTCATTCTTGATATCTTTTGAGATTTTCATACTTGTTTTACGTAATCCCTTGCTTCATGATTTTGACGAACTATTTCCGTTTATTTCCATCAATTATACCCTTGAACTTTTAAAGTTCAGATAATCGATTTTCTTTGAATAGACATGCATTGTTTAATTCATCATTCACTTTAGTTCTTCTTTCTGTAGATGATGATTTATTAATTAACATACTTTCTTGTATTTTGAAAATTTTACTATCTCCTTTCCTTTGCATATAAGCATTCTTGTGTAGAGATACGATCTATATGCTAATATCTTTCTTTATATACATTAGGGATTTAAATACCCTTCTACTATTACAAAATTTCTCGTTTCATAACGAGATTACAAACAGTTTACAAGAGTTAGCTAAACTTTTAGTTATTTACAAGAGTTAACGTTCCATTGACCTACTCTTATGTTTGTTTTATTGTCTTTGACATTTCTTCATATATTTGTCGTGAGTGTTTCCACGTTCTTCTCTTCATTTTTGCTCTTACTTTTTTTATTTTCTGGACATTCATTCTTGTAATGTCCTTTTTCTCCACATGTGAAACACATAACTGCTTTTCTTCTACAATAATTATCTAAATGCCCTTTTCTATTACCATTGGTACACATGACTATGTTGATTAGCTTCTTAAATTTCCTAGATGCCTTTTTCCATAGTTTTTACATATGGGTCTTGTGAATTCAGGCGATCATTTTTCTTCCTTGCTTTTCTTTACTTCTTTTGTTTTATTAATCTCTTTTTTTTCCTCCGGTTTTATCACACATATGGCAATCATCATAGCTTCGGAGGTTGTTTGTGGTACATGTAATTTTAATATCCTTCTTGTCTCTTTTCGTAGCCCGGATATGTATTTAATCATTTTTTCGTACTCCAATTTATCTAACTGCGGAGTTATTTGACAATATTCCAAGAATTTTGCATTGTATTCCTTGAGATTGTTATTAACAACCTTCTGGTCCCATGGCAGGATTTGATCTTGTTTTATTTTGTTGATTGAGCAAAATTTCTGTAGAATCAGATCTTTAAATTCTTCCCAACTTAAATTGTACATTACTTCATTTCCCTTAACTTGAACTAATATACTCCACCACTCTAAAGCTTTATCTTTGAACATGTGTGAAGAACACCAAATGGCTTGTTCAGTTATGCAAGCAATATTGCTCAAGATTGACTCTTGTTCATTAAGCCATTTCAAGGTAGATACGATATCTTCATTTCCACAGAACTTCTTAGGTTTATTGGCTTTGAAATTCTCAAAAACATATTCCGGATGAAGTTTGGGTTTCTTGTTATTCCTTAATTCGTTCTCGTGATTAAATTGGTTACAACTTTCTTTTGAAGAATTAGGCTTGCTTTGATTCCTTTTTTTTGTTCTAATTGTCTAGAGTCATTAAGCATCTTTACCGGAGCCATAGCTTCATTAATCGTTTCCCGCACCTTGTTTCTAAATTGGTTATTCATTCCTTTGTTTTTCTTATTTCTAACTTCCTTGGAAGAGTTTTCTTTTATATTTTCTTCTTTTGACATACTACAATTGGATGAATCATTTGTTTTTATTCCTTATAATTTCATTTTACTTATCCATCATGATTGGGGGTCTTTTATTTAACGTTCCTCTTTTTCCTTTGGAAAAGTTTCTTTTAATATTTTCTTCTTTATACAATCATTCATAGATATATTTAATTATTTATGAAATCAAAACATATCTTTTACTACACAAGATTTTCTACTATGAAATGGTTTATCGTCTTATTTCATATTTATATAATCCATGTTCACTCATTCATTATGAATGAATATCTTTATTTCTGTATATCTACTAATTGATTTATTTTACTTGATCATGATTCAAGTATTTTTCCTTTGTTTTTGTTTGCTGTAATCCCTGTTACTATTCATATAGTAAATTTTGGGATAAAGCTAAATTCATATTTTTCTTCTTCCTTTTCTGTCGGAAGTTGCCTTGTTCTTTTAGTCGGACCATTGTCGACTATTTCAAGATTATAGCAAAAAAAATGTTCCATTCGTATCCGTACTTGTTATATCTTATCCTAATCTCTTTATATATATATATATATATCTTTTAAATTTTAAGTATTTAAACCTTTACTAAACTTATAAAATATTGTAATAAAAATTTTATCTATCACTTGATCAAAGCCTAGGTATAATTGAATACCTAATTCGCTAAGATCGATGGCTCTGATACCAACATTGTCACACCCCGACTTACGGCCTAGGCGTGTGACCAACAGCCGGTACCGGATTTTTAAATATATCAGAGTTTATTTTAGCGGAAGGCTTTTCATTATTTAAAATAAAATATTTATATACTTTGAAACTATTAATATATAATTTCTTTTGTTAGAAAAGCTTCTCGGGTAATAAATACCCAAGTATTCGTATTTATAAATCTTCGTTTAGTTTAGAGCTTTATTAAAACAATGAGCCATCTCTACCTTGCGAACATCCATTTCATGAATGGCTCCAATTCTTGATACTGTAATTATCCTGAAATGTTAAAAAAAATACGTCAGCTATACGCTGGTGAACTCGCTGACGCAAAAATAATTTCTTTTACTTGATTACCCCTCGAACATAGTTATGCTCGGCCCATCGTGGCTTAGGAATAATCGAGCTAAAACAACACAATTATAAACTCAAGTCTCTACACTAAATACCTCAGCGAACACCCTAGCGTTCGACTTAGTTAAGTACCTATACGTATACACATGGTCGTGCTCCCCGCAGGAAAGTGTAATACGACCAAGTGTGGTGCGGTGTGCCCACCGTGTATACCCCATATGTAAGGATCCAGATAAACGTATACACATCCTAATGACTAGGCTTATACTCTTGTTTATAAGTTTTTAGAGAGACGTAGTCCCATGTAAATCATTTTCATTTAATTCTTTTTGACTCCATTTAAACGAGTTTGTAAAGTTTGGGGCGTATTCACCTTTTTTACTTGGATTGGCATACACCGTCCGAGGGTCTTTCCCGTTGCTATCTCGCACCTATAGTACGAGTATAACCTTTTTCGATGTGGATAAGCTTCAATACATTGTCCGAGGGTCTTTCCCTTTTCTTTGTTATCTTCCACCTATAGTACGAGTATAACTTTTTGTTAGTCGGATATACATTCCGGCTTAAGACCTCTAGTCTCTTTTGTAAAATCTTTACCTCGATTTTATTTTCTTTATGAACTTTTAGTTCAAAACATCTTTTCTTTATTTTAAACCTTTAGCTTAAAATATCATTTCTTTCTTTTCTTTTTCAAGTTAAAAAACTTGTTTTACTTTTTCTTAAACTCTACGTTCTTCTTCTTTAAGAAACGTATACTTTCTTTTCTTTTTATTTAAGAATAATATAACCTTAAATTACAAATCATAGCACATCTACATTCATTTATTTATTTTTCTTTTCATGTTTGAACCTATAATTCAAATCATGTGCCTTTTATTTTTACATTCGAAATTTTAGTTCGATATGTTTTCCTTTCTAAAATCTACGTTTCCAAAATGTATATACATATATAGATATACATTATTTAGTTTACATGAAACATATAAACAATATATATATATATATATATATATATATATATATTATTTTACTCATTATTCAAAATACTTTTAAATAATATTTCAATCTTTATTAATCAATAAATATTATTTCATTTACTTTTCTTTTATTTCTTTTCTTCTTTTATTATTATCTAAGTTCATTTAAATAATAATTTTGCTTTATCTATAACCAATGGTCATATTTATATCTTTCTCTGAATATAATTTCTTCGCTTTTCTTTTGTTTATTTTCGAGGTATTGACTACAACCTTGACTAGGGTCTAAGCCTTTTTTTATTAATATTTTATTCGGTTCGGATGATGATGATGTTGTTGACATCCCTACAGAATAGGTCGTGTATGGTTTACGCGCGTATGAGTGAATGAGGAAAAGAGATAAAGAAAATAAATAGTTAAATATATTATGTTATATTTTATATATATATATATAAGAGATAGAGCAAGGTTAAAATAAGAAGTAAAACTATCCTAAGAAGTGTAAGAATTGATTTTTACCCTTAAAAAATAAAACACACCGAACAAAAAAACACACTAACAATATCCACCATCAGATGATCACATCCAACGCCCGATATTACTTCTCACACTTCTTATAAATAACTCACTTCTTATTTTAACCCCACCATATATATATATATATATATATATATATATATATATATATATTTTCTAAAACTATTTTTATTATATTTTTAACATACACGGTTTTATCACAAGAATCAAAACAACACAGTAGGTACACAGCAGTCATCATCATGCGCAACAAAAAGTTCTTGACTAGTCCCGTTATATGTTTAATCCAATTAATGCAAGGCTAATTGGGTTAGATTTCACACTCAATTTATTAACTTCCAAAAGTGGAATCAACTCAATTGCTCGTGTCGTGTGTGGGATATGCTATTAGCAAAACAGCCTATAAGAAAGTTTCCCGAATCAGAACTGTACCCCCAACTTATAAATTATAAAAAGTGACTTCCACACGTCCAAAAATTACAAATTGTCACACCCCCTTCTTAGGCCTAGGAGTGTGACTCATTAGTTGGTACCACAATTGTAAATAAATCAGAGTTACAGGTTATTAGTGGAAGACTTTATGAAACATGTGGATTTAAAGTTAAAATATTTACATTACAAAAGACGAGACGAAAGTCTCGTTTAGGTTTACTTGTTTATAAGTTTAACAAAATCATCATATTTTAATATTCAAACAAAATAACCGAGCCATCGGATTCTTGAACCCTTCGTCCTTCAAGCTCTATTCTTGGTTACCTGTAAAATGTTATAAAATACGTCATCAATGAATGCTGGTGAATATGCTGACGCTAAGATATTTTCTTTTACTTTGTCACCCCTCGAGGGTTACGCAAGCCTCGGACCATGTTGGCTTAGGAATTACAAAGTTAAAACAATATCATTATAAACTCGAGTCTCTACACTAGGTCACCCAGCAAAACACCGCAACGTTTCGACGTACTTAGGTACTATAAAATACACATGGTCAGTCTCACTCGAACATACTTAGGTTCGGCCCATCGTGGCTGGAGGTAGTGACCAAGCGTGGTGCGATGTGCCCACCGCATTTAACCACATATGTAAGGATCCAGACAAACGTATACTACAGCCTGAGGGCTAGGCTTTTACTCTTATTCATAATGTTTTTAGAGACACTTAGTCTCATGTAAAGTTTTTCATATAACAAGTTGACTCGTTTGTAAACAACTTTGTAAAAGTGGGGCATATTCACCTTTTCGATTTGGGATCGGCTTCAACACCGTCCGAGGGTCTTTCCCTTGCTATCTCGGACCTACAGTACGAGTATAACCATTTGTTAGTCGGATATACAATCCGGCTTAAGACCTTTAGTCTTATCTTATAACTCCACCTCGATGAACCTTTAGTTCATAAATCTCTTTTTACTTGAAAACCTTTAGTTTAAAAGTTAATTTATTAACCTTTAGTATATTTATAAAACCCGACGTTTCTTCTTCTCAAAGAAACGTGTTGTTTTTCTTTATTATTTAAGAATACTCATTATTACTTAAATAATAATTTTATAACAAAGAGTATATATTACATACATATATAATATTCATATTCTATCTTTATTCTTTTCTTTGTTATGTTTTCTTTTCTTTTCTTTTTCGAGGTATCGAGTATAACCTCGACTTAAGGCTTAAGCCCTTATTATAATATTATATTCATTTGACATTACGCCTAACCTTGTTGGCGTTTTGGAACCCTAAGGATTCGAGCAGCACTCCCACGACGCTTGATTTCTTTTGCCTCCTTGATCAACACTTCCTTACGCCAAACGAAACCTCCAATATTTATCACTCGTTGGCACGCTTCTCGAGGCATCAACACTTCACGGCACGCACTCTGAGATGATTGTCGGGACGTCGGAATAGTATCACCTTCTTGATATACACGTCGTCGGGAAATGGCACGAGTATCGAAGTATGGCACGCTTATCAAGGAGTCGGGGTATGTTTATCGGTATGGATCGAGGACACGAACTTCGATGTTTAGAGAGATGTTAGAGAGAGAGTAGTATGTGAGTTTTTGGTGTAAGATTGTCAAGACCCGAGGCTACTATTTATAGGCAAAATTCTGAAGCCCGTCGCGGTACACGACGACCTCCTTGGCACCCGTCGCGTAGCGCGGTGTAGGCCAGAACGGTCACTATATAGGTCTGCCACATGTCGCCACGTGTCAGACGTTGTGCCACGTGTTGGCACGGGACGCGTGGCGGAAGGGGTGCCACGTGGCAGTCTTGTGCCAGAGGTGTCAGGCCACGTCATCGCGATACGCGATGACGTTGGCCTTTGGTGATCGCGTATCACCGTTGACACTTCTTGAATGTTTCGACCAAGCCCGTCGCGGTACGCGAGGGGCTCGTCTTTGTCCTTGTCGCGTATCGCGATTGGACAGAGAAACGGAATTTTCACTTGTAAACCTTAGAGTTTGGAATTTGGCAGAATTGGTCCCTAGACTTTGATAGTTTAACATTTTTGGCTCAAATTTTCCGTGATGTTACATCCTCCCCACCTTGAAATAAATATCCTCCTCGAGATTGCTTCACGAGAATAAGTGGGGGTATTTCTTTCTCATTTCCGATTCGAGTTCCCAAGTATACTCTGGCCCTCTTCGTGAATCCCATTTTACTTTCACGATTTTCAAGGTTCTTAATTTTAATTTCTTTGTTTTCGAATCTTCTACTTGGATTGGACGTTCTACGAATTTTAAGTTTTCATTTATTTCGACGTCTTTTAATGGCATGGTTAACGATTCATCGGTTAGGCATTTATGCAGATTCGAAACATGGAATATATCGTGTGTCCCTTGCATTTCCTCAGGTAGTCGCAAATGATATGCGACAGTACCAGTTCGTTCGAGTACCTCGAAGGGTCCAACGAATGGAGGACTTAATTTTCCTTTCTTGCCGAAGCGAACTACGCCTTTCCATGGCGAAACTTTCAAAAGAACTTTATCACCAACATTGAATTTTAACGGTTTACGATGGACATCGGCGTAACTCTTTGGGAGATCACGCGCCGTCTTAAGTCGTTCACGGATTTGAATAATTTTTTCGGTGGTTTCTTGGACTATTTCGGGTCTAGATAATTGATATCTCCAGTTTCAGACCAACAAACGGGCGTTCTACATTTTCGATCATATAACGCCTCTAATGGTGCGGCTTGAATACTTGTATGATAACTATTGTTATACGAAAATTCCATTAGGGGTAAATGGTCATCCCAACTTCCACCTAATTCTATCACACAACCGCGGAGCATATCTTCCAATGTTTGAATTGTCCTTTCGCTTTGCCCATCAGTTTGTGGATGATAGGCGGTGTTACGGTTTAACTTCGTACCAAGTGCTTGTTGGAAGCTATTCCAAAAATGAGACATGAAACGGCTGTCTCAATCAAAGATTATTGATAATAGTACTCCATTCAAAGCAACAATGTTTTTAACATAGATACGTGCTAGTTTGTCCATTGAATATTACTCATTGTTAGCATTATGTTGTCGAGTCATTTTAGGGAGTTTGGTAATGAAATCCATAGTGATTAACTCCCACTTCCATACGGGAAGTTCGGGTTGCTGAAGCAATCCCGAAGGCTTTTGGTGTTCAGCCTTGACTTTCAAACAAGTTAAACATTTCGCAACATGCGAAGCGACATCCCTTTTCATCCCGTTCCACCAATAGTTAGACTTGAGATTTTGGTACATTTTTTTGCTCCCGGGATGCATCATGTACGTGGATTTGTGAGCCTCGTTCAAAATTTTCTGGCGCAATTCCCCAACGATTGGTACCCAAATTCTATTAACGAGTTGATACCGTCATCACCTTTGACTAGTGAGTCAATGGTACCGTTACGTTTTTCGTCGGAGATTTGGTTTTCATCGATTGCTTGAGTTTGGGCCAATTTGATTTGTTCGAGAAGGTCGACTTGGAGTTCAAGCCTCAATGCTCGGACTCTTTTCGGATTTTCGTTTTCCTTACTACTTAAGGTATCAGCCACGACGTTGGCTTTGCCTTCATGATAAACAATCTCACAATTGTTGTCGTTGAGAGTCTCCATCCAGCGTCGTTGGCGCATGTTGAGCTCTTTTTGATCGAAGATATGTTTTAGACTTTTGTGATCAGTGTACATGGTAAATCTTACTCCATAGAGATAGTGCCTCCATATCTTAAGTGCAAAGATTATGGCGCCTAATTCTAGATCATGGGTTGCGTAATTATTTTCGTGTACTTTAAGTTGACGAGAGGCGTAGGCGATTACTTTCTTGCGTTGCATTAGTACACATCCCAAACCAGAATGGGACGCGTCACTAAAGACAACAAAATCCTCAGTACCTTCTGGAAAGGCCAGGAAAGGTTCTTGGGTGAGTGTTTGTTTGAGTATATCGAACGCCTCTTATTGCTTTGTTCCCCATTCATACTTAATATCTTCGCGAGTTAAAGAAGTTAAGGGAACATCGATTCGGGAAAAGTTTTCAATGAACCTTCGATAATAGCCGGCCAATCCCAAGAAGCTTCGAATCTCGGTTGGTGACTTTGGAACCTCCCACTTAGAGATAGCTTCAATCTTTGTGGGGTCTACTTGAATACCATTGACGTTGGTAATATGACCAAGAAATTTCACCTCGTGCAACCAGAACTCGCATTTCGAGAACTTGGCATGCAACTTCTCGGTTCTAAGAATCTCAAGTAATGTTCGAAGGTGATTTTCATGATCGTCCTTAGATTTTGAATAAATAAGTATGTCATCGATGAAGACGATAACAAATTTATCCAAATAAGGTTTACAGATTCGGTTCATCATGTCCATAAATGCGGCTGGCGCATTAGTAACTCCGAATGGCATAACGGTGAACTCATAATGGCCATACCTTGTTCGAAAGGCAGTTTTTGGGATATCCTCAGATTGAACTTTGAGTTGGTGATAGCCGGAACAAAGATCGATTTTTGAAAAGAAGCTAGCACCCTGAATTTGGTCAAAAAGATCATTGATTCGAGGGAGTGGATATCGGTTTTTGATTGTAACTTTGTTGAGAGCTCGGTAGTCGATGCACATTCGTATGGATCCATCCTTCTTCTTGAAAAATAGGATTGGCGCTCCCCATGGTGACGAACTTGGTCGAATGAAACCTTATTTCCAGTAGCTCATCGTTTTGTTTCTTTAACTCCTTCATCTCGGTTGGCGCTAAGCGATACGGAGCTTTGGTGATCGGAGCGGTACCGAGAATAAGATCAATCCTAAACTCTACTTCACGATCGGGAGGAATGCCTGGAAGTTCGTCGGGAAAGACATCGGCATAGTCAGAAACAACATGAATGTTCTTGATTTCTTTGGGTTTTGATTCTTCGGTGACGTAAGCCATGAATTCTAAGCATCCTTGATTTAAACATTTGTTAGCCCTTATCATTGAGATTAGGCTAACTCGGCCAACGTCTTTATCCCTTTCAATTCGAATTGTTCGTTTATCCGGGGCTTGAAGTTCAATGGTTTTGCTGTTGTAAAGAATACGAGCATGGTTGTCAGATAACCAATCCATACCCAATACAACATCAAAACCCGCAAGAGTCATACGTAGCATATGAATAGGCAAAATGTAACCGGCTAATAAGATTTTTCCGTTTTCTAGGACTTCAGAGATTTTAACGATTTCGCCATTAGCGGTCTCGAGGCTTAGAGTTTTACTAAGTTTGATTAAAGGTTCGTTTAATAGACTACAAAATTTATAATCTATAAAACTTAAGTTGGCTCTTAAATCAAACAAGACTCTAGCATAAGCGTTGTTAACAAGGAACGTTTCGGTAATGGTTTCCGGCATGTCGGCCGCTTCCTTGTATCTAGGATGAAGACTCTTGCATTGCCATTCTTGGGCTCATTCTTTTGACCACTACCTCCCGCACCACCAATCGCGGGTTTGTTCTTGGGGCATTCAAAGCTTAGATGTCCCATTTCCTTGCAATTGTAGCAAGTCATCTTCTTCTTCCAACAATCGCCCATGGCGTGGCCGGGTTTGTGACATGATTCACAGAGTCGTGGAGTTAGATGGCATCTTCCCCTATGGTATTTCTTACAAATTTTGCATTGTGGGATGCCGGGGTTGAAGCCAGACCTTTGTTGGTCAACTCCTTTACCCTTGAAACGGGTATTTCCTTCCTTCTTCGGGTCTTGTGTTATCACGACCCTCTTGTCCTCTTCTTTGTTGCGGATCATTCCGCACATCAAGTACCCAGCCAACTCCATCGCGGAGTCAACGGTTTGAGGCAAGTATGACCTCACCATGTCACGAATCTCTTGTGGTAGTCCCCAAATATAGCGTGTAACTTTGCGGGATTCAGGGGTAACCATCTGGGGTACTAAACGACAATATTCATGGAATTTTGTGTTATACTCACGAAGGTTTGTTCCAACAACCTTGTGAGCCAAGAATTTGGTTTGAATTTGGTATGTTTCATGCATCGGACAGAATTTTGACATTAACAACTCCTTGAACTCGATCCAGGTCATGTTATACATCACCTCCCTTCCTTTACTCAAGATCAATGTGTTCCACCATTCTAGTGCTTCGCCTTTAAACATCAGGGCAGAATATTGAATCTTTTCCTCATCGGAACACTTGCTTGTAATCACAATCGTCTCCATCTCTTCAAGCCACCTCACGGTTGTGATGGCTCCCTTGTCACCATGGAACTCCTTTGGTCCATAATACTTAATGCCTTTGAACGAACATCCACCAATTTTAAGTCTCTTGAATTCTTGACGAACTCTACCATCAGCGTTCGACTCATGCACACTTTCTTCCCTATGCGAAGGTCTAGAACGAGGTTTAGATATAGATTTTCGAGAAGGATTTGCAGATTGTGAATGTTTCGTTTGTCTAGATTGGGATCTAAATTCGGATTCAGCCCTTACAACATCTTTTACGATTCTTTGAATTTGTTTTATGTACTTATCGGGGATTGGTTCCTCTAGTTCTCTCTCGGGGCCTTTCCCCTTTTCTTTCATTTATTTCTTTTTTTCTTTTCTTGCATTTTCGTTGTTGTTGCTTTGTTCAGACATTTTTCTTTTTCTTTTTAATTTATATCTGAAATTGTTAACAACGTATTCTTTATTAAACATATATTTTATTATACATTCATATATATATATATATATATATCACAGAAGATATATATACTTATTTTCACATTACATATATATATATCGATCAAATGATATATATATCTATTGGTCATCCTATCTTTATTTCAAGAACGTTTCAACGTTTTTGTTACACACATATATATCACATAACATACAAGACTATATTACACATACGACTTCTTCTTCTCATTCCTCATTAAAACTGCCTCAATCCTTCAAAACTTTCTCACAACCTTCGTCAGCTTGTTGCATTTGTGAAGAAGCTTTTCTCCCATGTTCTTCTTTTTCTTCCCTTTTTCAGCCACCTTCTTTCTCCAATCGTCTGTCTCATGCAAAGCGTGGTCAAGTGTTCTTCATACGACAGTGGGACCTTGTCGGGGTATCCATATTGTGGAGGTGGGTCGCGATAACCTAATGTCACCATCTCATAGTGATTCCTTGGTTCTAGATACGGAACATGAGTTATGTGGATGAAAGGTAGAAGAAAGCTTTAGCAGTCTTGTTCTGTTCTCGGATCTCATCAGCTTGCTCTTTAATCGAGGGAAATTCTCCTAGGAACGGTGGGAAGCTTGACGAAGCTTCCTTCCTGAGAGCTTCGAGATATTGGACATATGGGTCAACAGAACCATAGCTCAGGTTTTGGGAAGTGAGTGATCCATCCATTGACATTGATATCTCATTGTGATTATTGGGATGCTCTTCTTCCGATTCTTCCTTATATTCTTCCTCAGGATCCTCCTCTTCTTTGGGGTCCTCCTCCTCTTCTTCCATAGGTTCTTCTTCCTCTTCAGGTTCTTCCTCCTCCATATGTTGGGTGGTTTCGTTGATCATCGGGGGCATTTTTAAACTTTCGTAGGACATTATTACCCTCATCTTGGGCTTATGGGATGGCCCTTAGCCATTGTTGGGTTGAGAGTTGACTTCATTAAAAGTAGAGCTTCCAGTAAGCCACCTTCGTAGATCAGAGTGGCACTGCATCCAGTCGGAGGATGGGGATCTTGGTTCTTCCTTTATTGGTCGGTTTGAGAGGAAGGCATAGGATGGGTGTGGGTTTGGTGGTATGTATCCTGTCGGGAAATATTGCGGTATTTCTGATGGTTGGTATGTGTGTATCTCGGATGGGTGATACATCGGTATTTCAAAGGGATGATACATGGGTATTTTTTGTGCATGGTAACTTGAGTGCCTTGGCGGTTTGACTCTTTATTTAGGTTGACTTTCGGGTACGTTAATTGAAAATGCTCAGTTCCAGGGAAGTATAACGGTTTGGGTCGTTCAACGTATTGGTCTCGGTTAAAGAAAGCCTCAAAATAATCTTCACTCATGAGGTCTTTTGGGAATTTGTAGTATTTTCTTGCTCTTTTTTGCTTCATGATCATAATACTCCATTAATTTTTCATAAGACATCTTTGATGGGTGGTTTAGAATGTAGAGAGGGAAAGAAAGGGTTACCAGCCAATCTTATCCCTATTCAAATAATCAATTAATTCCTATACTTGGATCGAAGCTTGGGTATTGTTTTATGATACCCAATTCGCTAAGATCGATGGCTCTGATACCAACCTGTCACACCCCATTCTTAGGCCTAGGAGCGTGACTCATTAGTTGATACCACAATTGTAAATAAATCAGAGTTACGGGTTATTAGCAGAAGACTTTATAAAACATGTGAATTTAAAGTTAAAACATTTACATTACAAAAGACGAGACGAAAGTCTCGTTTAGGTTTACTTGTTTATAAGTTTAACAAAATCATCATATTTTAATATTCAAACAAAATATCCGAGCCATCGGATTCTTGAGCCCTTCGTCCTTCAAGCTCTACTCTTGGTTACGTCTAAAATGTTATAAAATACATCGGCAATGAATGCTGGTGAATATGCTGACGCTAAAATATTTTCTTTTACTTTGTCACCCCTCGAGGGATACACAAGCCTCGGCCCATCTTGGCTTAGGAATAACAAAGTTAAAACAATATCATTATATACTCGAGTCTCTACACTAGGTCACCCCAACAAAACACCGCAGAGTTTTGACGTACTTAGGTTCCATAAATATACACATGGTCAGTCTCACTCGAACATACTTAGGTTCAGCCCATCGTGGCTGGAGGTCGTGACCAAGCGTGGTGCGATGTGCCCACCGCATTTAACCACATATGTAAGGATCCAGACAAACGTATACTACAGTCTGAGGGCTAGGCTTTTACTCTTATTCATAATGTTTTTAGAGACACTTAGTCTCATGTAAAGTTTTTCATATAACAAGTTGACTCGTTTGTAAAAAAGTTTGTAAAAGTGGGGCGTATTCACCTTTTCTCTTTGGGATCGGCTTCAACACCGTCCGAGGGTCTTCCCCTTGCTATCTCGCACCTATAGTACGAGTATAACCATTTGTTAGTCTGATATACAATCCGGCTTAAGACCTTTAGTCTTATTTTATAACTCTACCTCGATGAACCTTTAGTTCATAAATCTCTTTTTACTTGAAAACCTTTAGTTTAAAAGTAAATTTATAAACCTTTAGTTTATTTATAAACCCGACGTTTCTTCTTCTCTAAGAAACGTATTCTTTTTCTTTATTATTTAAGAATACTCATTATTACTTAAATAATAATTTCATAACCAAGAGTATATAATACACACATATATAATATTCATATTCTATCTTTATTCTTTTCTTTGTTATGTTTTCTTTTCTTTTCTTTTCTTTTTCGAGGTATCAAGTATAACCTCGACTTAAGGCTTAAGCCCTTATAATAATATTATATTCATTTGACATTACACCTAACCTTGTTGGTGTTTTGGAACCCAAAGGATTCGAGCAGCACTCCCACGCTGCTTGATTTCTTTTGCCTCCTTGATCAACACGTCCTTACGCCAAACGAAACCACCAATCTTTATCACTCGTTGGCACGCTTCTCGAGGCACCAACACTTCACGACAAGCACTCCGAGATGATTGTCGGGACGTCGGAATAGTATCACCTTCTAGATATACACGTCGTCGGGAAATGGCACGAGTATCGAGGTATGGCACGCTTATCGAGGAGTTGGGGTACATTTATCGGTATGGATCGAGGACACGACCTTCGAGGTGTAGAGAGATGTTAGAGAGTAATATGTGAGTTTTTGGTGTGAGATTGTGAAGATTCGAGGCTGCTATTTATAGGCAAAATTCTGAAGCCCGTCACGGTACGCGACGGCCTCCTTGGCACCCGTCGCGTAGCGCGGCGTAGGCCAGAACAGTCACTATATAGGTCTGCCACGTGTTTCCACGTGGCAGACGGTGTGCCACGTGTTGACTCGTGGCGGACGACATGCCACTTGTGGCTACGTGGAGGAAGGGGTGCCACGTGTGGACACGTGGCAGTCTTGTGCCAGAGGCGTCAGGCCACGTCATTGCGATACGCGATGACGTTGGCCTTTGGTGATCGCGTATCACCGTTGACCACTTCTAGAATGATTTGACCAAGCCCGTCGCGGTAAGCGATGGGCTCGTCTTTTTTCTTGTCGCGTATCGCGATAGGACAGAGAAACGGAATTTTCACTTTTAAACCTTGGAGTTTGGAATATGGCAGAATTGGTCCCTAGACTTTGAAAGTTTAACATTTTTGGCTCAAATTTTCCGTGATGTTACACAAACTTTGATTCTTTTGAAACTAGACTCTACCTACTACATCATAGAATCAATAATCACTTCAGATAATATAATTAACATAAAGTTACATCCGTTTTAACATGCATTTATATTTCTGTCCAGCATCAGTTTTCACCAAACTTCAACAAACTACTAACCTACGAGCAACTAATCATGCATACAACCCTCTAGACCCATAATCCATAAACCATGCATCTCAATTACACTTTTCATGTACATTTAGGGTTTACTCAAAAATTCAATCTCAAAGAAACATGTGATTAACAATCAGTAACAATACAACTAGTCATCAATTCACTAGTGTTCATTAACAACACAATAATAAACCCTAACTCATCAATAACCAATAACTTTAACATTTAGGGTTTATGATTAATATGCTTAATGATGCAAATAATCGATAGAATGGACTAGATAGAGTGTTTAATTTACCTAGTTAGCACCTTATATCTTCAAACAACTTGTAAAAATATCTTGTATGTATGTGTGTGTATGTGTGTTTCGGTCGATCAAAGAGAGGGGGCTGCTGTCTCAAGGGGAGAGGGGGGATTAGGGTTGGGTTTTTAATTTGTTTTAATAATTAACCATGTTACCCTTTTCACCCTAAACTTCTAGTTAATGTAATTCTAAGGCAAATTCGTTTAGTTCTATGATATAACGTTACACACCAAGCATGTAGTCACCTATAAAAAAACACTTGTTTATTTCAAGTACTTGTTTATTGTTTGTTTACCAACGGTTTGAGTCGACTCGTGTGTCGTTTGGTGAAACTCCGAAAGACTATTTGTGTAATGATTTTCACATTTAATTTAAACTCTAATTAAATGCAACAAGGAATGCGTTAGCTGGAATGACGTAGTTCATGTGATCTTGAGTTTGAATTAACGGAGTACGGGTTAACGGAGTTAACCTGTAATTGACGAGTGTCACATCATTCCCTTGTTGAAAGAATGTTCGTCCCGAAAATTTATGGCATATCGCGACGGCTGCCTGAAAAAGGCAAAAATTTTCAGTTTATCACATTATCCCCCTGTTGAAAGAAATTTCGTCCCAAAATTTAATTTATACATCCGGTGTTTTCTGACGATTTGTCGTCTTTCGCGGTTTTACGTGCTTGGTCAACCCTTTGAAAAGGTGAGGACACTTTTTCATCATTTGATCCTTGCGTTCCCACGTGAACTCTGGTCCACGTCTCGAGTTCCAACGAACTTTAACGATGGGAATCTTGTTGCGTTTGAGTGTTTTGGTTTCCCAGTCCATGACTTCGACTGGTTCTTCGAAGAAGCGTAATTGTTCGTCCACTTGCAATTAACCCAAAGGAACTACTAGTGTTTCGTCAGAAAGGCATTTCTTCAAGTTGGATACATAGAAAACATTGTGTACGCCACTGAGTTCTACTGGTAAATCTGATCGGTTGCTGCCGGGCCGATACGTTTAGTTATTCAAAATGGGCCAACGTATCGTGGATTTAGTTTGTTTCGTTTCCCAAAACGAACTACACCTTTCCAAGGTGAGACTTTCAGTAAACCCTTGTCATCCACTTGGAATTCTAGAGGTTTTCGGCGCTTGTCGGCATAGCTCTTTTGGCGATCCCGTGCTGCTGCCATGCGATTCCGGATTTGGATAATCTTTTCTGAGGTTTCAAGTACTAATTCTAGGCCAGTGATTTAACTGTCCCCCACTTATGCCTAGCAAAGAGGCGATCGACACCTTCATCCGTACAACGCTTCAAACTGCGCTACTTTAATACTGGCGTGGTAGCTGTTATTATACGAAAACTCTACCAGGACAAGTGGGGTTCCCAACTCTTTCCGAAATCCAATACGCATGCACGCAACATGTCTTCCAAAGTTTGAATGGTGCGTTCACTTTGCCCATCCAATTGAGGATGGTATGTTGTGCTCATATCGAGGCGGGTACTTAGGGCGCTATGTAATGACTTCCAAAAGTGCGAAATGAAACAGGGATCTCGATGAGATATGATTGAGACAGGCACTCCGTATCTAGCCACTACTTCTTTCATGTAGATGCGAGTCAGTCTTTCCATCTTGTCTGATTCCTTGATCGCTGGAAAATTTGCAGACTTAGTCAACCGTGGAGATGGTATCACATCCTGTCGGTGTTTTAGGCACACCTGTGATAAAGTCCACAGAAATGTGTTCCCATTTCCACGTTGGGATTTTCGGTTGCTGTAACATACCAGATGGTTTATGATATTCCATCTTGACTCTTGCACAGGTTAAACATGTACTCACGTAGGTGGCAATGTCGGATTTCGTGTTTGGCCACCAGTAAATTACCTTCAGGTCATGGTACATTTTGTCTGAGCCAGGGTGAATAGAATATCGGGATTTGTGTGCCTCGTCCATCACGAGATTCCTCAGGTCTCCGAAACGAGGGACCCAATTCCAGTTTTCGAAATATCGGACCCCATCTGATTTGGTTTCAATTTGCATATCCATGCCCCACATGAGTTCTGATGGGCGTTTGTCGTCTTTCAAAGCTTCGAGTTGAGCATCACGAATCTGATCAGGTAAGTTGGCATGAATCGTGAGTTGTAATGCTCGCACGCGACTAGGCTTAAGGATTTCCTTTCGGCTGAGAGCGTCGGCCACTACATTGGCTTTGTCGGGTGGTATTTGATGGCACAATCATAATCCTTAAGTAGCTCGACCCAACGACGTTGTCGCATGTTCAACTCCTTTTGATCGTAGATATGTTGGAGACTCTTGTGGTTGGTGTAAATGGTAAACTTGGTACCGTACTAGTAATGTGTCCATATCTTAAGGGAAAACACCACAGCTCCGAGTTCCAAGTCATGTGTCGTATATTTCTTCTCGTGTACCCATTGTTGTCGATACGCAAACGCTATATCCTTCTCAAGTTGCATTAACACGCAACCGAGACCATGTATCGAAGCATCACAATGCATTACATAATTTTCTGTTCCCTCAGGTAGGGCTAGGATAGGCGCACTACAGAGTTTTGTTTTCAAAAGTTGGAAGGCAGACTCCTACGCGTCACCCCAATTGTATTTAGTACCCTTGTGTGTTAGTGCGGTGAGGGGTTGAGCAATTTTTGAAATCCCTAGATGAAACGTCGGTAGTAGCCAGCCAGTCCTAGGAATTGCCGCACCTCAATCGGAGTCTTAGGTGCTTCCCAGTTTTTGATGGCCTCGACCTTGCATGGATCAACAAGGATACCACTCTCATTGATCATTTGTCTTAAGAAGTGAACCTCGCGAAGCCAAAATTCGCATTTAGACAGCTTAACGTACAATTGTTCCTTCTTTACTAATTCCAGGATTAACCTTAGGTGTTCTTCATGGTCGCTTTTGTTCTTGGAGTAGACAAGGATATCATCAATAAAAACAATAACAAATTTGTCGAGATACGCCTTGCATACTCTATTCATGAGTTCCATGAATACGGCTGGTGCATTAGTTAAGCCAAAGAGCATAACCGAAAACTTATAGTGACCGTACGAGTTCTGAATGCCGTATTTGAAATGTCTTCCTCGCACACTCTTAATTGGTGGAAACCAGATCTCAGATCGATCTTCGAGTAGTAACTCAATCCTTGAAGCTGGTCGAATAGATCATCAATTCGGGGGGGGGGGGGGATAACGGTTCTTGACTGTCACCTTGTTCAGCTCCGAGTAGTCGATCCACATGCGGAAAGTCCCGTCTTTCTTTCGAACAAATAGGACAGGGGCTCCGCATGGTGATGAGTTGGGTCAGATGAAAACGTTATCCAATAAGTCCTGTAATTGAGTGGATAGTTCCTGAAGCTCTGCCGGTGCGAGCCGGTACAGGGCTCATGCTATGGGGGTAGCACCGGGGGAAAAGTCGATTTCGAACTCGACTTGTCGAATGGGTGGGAGTCCTGGAAAATCTTCCGGGAAGCATCGGGAATATCTCGCACAATCGGTATGTTTTCGATCCGCTTCTCCTCCGCGGGTTTCTCAATAACATGAGCTAAAATCGCCGGATGACCCTTTCGTAAATATTTCTGCGCCTTAAAGAGTGTGACGATGCTAGTAGTCATGTCGTTTTTCTCGCCCTGTATTGAGATGATTCACCGGAAGGAGTAGTGATATGAACTATCTTCTCATGGTATATAATCTCAGCTCTATTCTCAGATAGCCAGTCCATGCCGACAACAATGTCGAAACAACCAAGTGTAAAGGATATGAGGTCGATATTGAAGGTATGACCCGACAGTTTCAACTTACTACCCGCTAGTACATGGTTTGTTTCTATAGACTTACCTTCAGCTAATTCAACAGGAAACTTAGCATCTAACGGTGTCGGGGTTAAGTCTAAGGTAGCGTTTGTTATGCAGGAATGACAGGCGGAATAGAATGATTCATTGCGTAGGAGTGAAATAAGAGGTGTTTGGTTGTTCAATGGAATGGAATCATCCATTACACATGGAATCCCATTCCATTAAAACCATTCCTTCCCACCCCCTTCTTTTTAATCATTCATTTCCTCCTTCAACCTACTTTCTCAACAACACAATTACTTTCTCAACAACACCATCACCTAACAACAACCACCGCCACCACCACAACCACTACCATAGCCACCACCATCATCTGACTGATATCGCCACCGTCACCACCACCACCTCTGCCGCCACCACCGTCGCCGCCACCACCTGACCGCCACTGTCGCCTTAACCACCTCCACCACCACCACCTTACCACCAAAGCTACCACGGCCACCAACGTCGCCATAACCATGACAACCATTGTCACCGTCGTCACCGACCATATCGCTACCACAACTATCGTTGCCAGTCCACCATCACCACCATCGCCACCCTACCACCAACATCCCTACTAATGCTACCATCGCTTGACCACCATTATCGTTTTCAAGTCCACCACCACCATTATCGCCACCCTACCACCGCCATCACTAGTAATGCTACCATCGCTTGACCACCACCACCACCCTCGCAGCCTGACTGCCACCACCATCGCCGCCAGCATTTTCATCTCCAAAGCTACCACCACCGTCGCATTTCAATTTTATTTTTTTTGTAAAAAAACTTTATATCTTGGATAGGCATATTTTATTATTTCTATTTCATTCCTAATTTTTTTTGGATACCAAACATCATAAAGCAATTATTCATTTCATTCTCATATGTTAACCAAACAAGACAAAGGAATGGTAGTGATCTATTTAATTCCTTTGTCCATTCCATTACTTCCCCCATTCCATTCCCCCTTCATTCCATTCCTTTCAACCAAACATACCCTAAGAGCTTACTAAAGGCTTTCGACACAAAACTCATATCAGCTCCAGTGTCAAACAGAATTTAAGCAAAACAGTCGTTTACGGGGAAATTTCCGGTAACCCCGTTCGGATCGCTGCGGGCCTGGCTCGATCCAATGACAAAGGCTCTACCCTTAGTACCGCCTCAGTTGTTATTGTTGCCTCCATTACCTTCGTTCTGCCTCAGTTTAGAACAGTCCTTCTTGAAATGACCCTCATGGCCACACTCAAAGCACCCATTTGTAGTTGCAGGCTATTTAGGAGCGCCCTTTCCCGTGAGTTCTCCTCTACAATCCTTGGCCTGATGACCAACTTACCGCACCGCTGACAATTGATAGGGTCGCATGGGCCGGAATGGTGGTAGTTGCACTTGTTACCTTGGGTACTTTCCAGCATAGTTACTCGAACCCTGTCCGCCACCGGTGTTGTTGATGGAACCCTGATTTTTGAAGTTTTGGGTGAGTTAGGGTTTACGGTGGTGTTGTTGTTGTGGATGGTTCGATGATGAAAACCTCGTGTTGTCAAACTTCCTCTTTCCACTCTCAAAGTTGTTGTTGTCGTTACCTGATTTGTCAAGGGTTTTACAGGTGGAACCTCTAGGAGGTAACATACCTTGGGCCACTTCTTGATCCGTCAGCTTGAGGGCTATTCGAATCGCATACTGTATAGTTGTCGGTTTGGAGGACGTCACCATACCCTGAATCTGGGGCACTAAAACATCGATGTACATCTCAATTCTTTTTCTCGGAGGCTCTATCATCCGCGAGCACATCACCGCCAGCTCATGAGAACGGGTGGTGTAGGCTTCAATTTCAGAGCCCACCATCTTCAAGGCCCAAAATTCTAATTCCAGCTTCGAGATCTCCTCTCTAGGAAAATACTCTTCCTTCATCATGTTTTTGAATTCTCCAGTTCATGGCATTCGCCAATTCCAATCCGAGTATCTGCACATTGGAGTTCCACCAAATGAGGGCTGAATCTTGCAGCGTTCCAGCAGCAAACTTGACCCTGCTGGCCGGTGGACATTTGCACATTTCGAAGGCTGACTCCACTTTCGCTACCCAAAGCATTAACCCTATGGCTCCCTCCGTGCCCTTAAACGAGTTGGGTTTACAATCCAGGAAATTCTTGAAGGTACGGACTTCGGCTTGGCCTCCGGCTTGATTTTGAACATGAGCAGCCAGAGCTACCACCGCATGGTCGTTCAGTAAGGCTTGGAGTTCTGCTGCGGTCATGTTGTTGTTATCGCGACCACATCCTGCGTTTATTCCAGACATCTCCTTAAAATCACAGCATACAATGTTAGACATGAACACTCGGTTTCATATACAATACACCGTACATGTAATAAAATGTTGGAAAGAAAGGAAACAAAATAAATAAAAACATCGCATCACAACCATATAATAGTCCAAATAATAATTCTTGATTAAAACCATTGTATCTGCTACAAAGTATTTAAAATCAATCCTTAAAATCATAGAAATTATAAGTTGGATGGAGACAACCCCTCCATCTAGGTGTTATCATCCTGAGATGTCGTCGTTTGAGGACACGTTCGAGTGTGCCTCCTTCTCAGCCGGCTCTTCCTCTGGGTCTTCTTCAGGTTCCTCCTCAAGATCTTCTTCAGGATCCTCCTCCGGTTCTGCTGCGTTTGGAGCAATTTGTGCCTCTAGTGTCGCGCAACGAGCTACAGGTACCGCTGCATGACCTCTTGCATCTCTAACTTCAACCTGCAACGGTCACACCCCCATCTTAGTCCTAGGAGTGTGATCAAAAGTTGGTACCACATTTGTATATAAATCAGAGTTATGGTTAAATGGCGGAAGACTTATAAAACTTGTGGATTAAAGTTGTAAATATTTATATTACAAAAGATGGAACAAAAGTTCCTTTTATGGTTTACTTGTTTATAATTTACAAAACCACCATTCTTTAATATTTAAGTCAACAAAATATCCGAGCCATCGGAATCATGTGCACTTCGTTCTTCAAGCCCTATTCTTGATTACTTACAAAATGTTAAAAAAATAGGTCAGCAACGAATGCTGGTGAATATGCTGACGCTAAAATATTTTCTTTTACTTAATCACCCCTCGAGACCACATATGTCTCGGCCCATATTGGCTTAGGAATAATTAAGTTAAAACAATATCATTATAAACTTGAGTCTCTACACTAGATCACCTCAGCAAAACACCGCAGCGTTTCGACATACTTAGGTACCATACATATACACATGGTCAGTCTCACTCGAACGTACTTAGGTCCAGCCCATCGTGGATGGAGGTCGTGACCAAGTGTAGTGCGATGTACCCACCGCATTTTACCACATATGTAAGGATTCAGACAAACGTATACTACAGCCTGAGGACTAGGCTTTTATCTTATTCATAACGTTTTTAGAGACACTTAGTCTCATGTAAAGTTTTTCATATAAAAAGTTGACTCGTTTGAAAACACGTTTGTAAAAGTTGGTGCGTATTCACCTTTTGATTTGGATCGGCTTCAAACACCGTCCGAGGGTTTTTCCCTTGCTATATCGCACCTATAGTACGAGTACAATTTTTTATTAGTCGGATATACAATCCGGCTTAAGACCTTTAGTCTTATTTTATAATCTTTACCTCGATGAACCTTTAGTTCAAAATCTCTTTTACTTTAAAACCTTTAGTTAAAAAGTAATTTATAAACCTTTAGTTTATTTATAAAACCCTACGTTTCTTCTTCTTTAAAAAACGCATTCTTTTCTTTTATTATTTAAGAATACTCATTATTACTTAAATAATATTTATAACAAAGAATAATTATACTCATATATATATACATATATATAGGTATATATATATATTTCTTTTCTATTTCTTTTTTCTTTCTTTTCTTTGTTATATATTTCTTTTATTTATCGAGGTATCGAGTATAACCTCGACTTAGGGTATTAAGCCTTTATAATATTTTATTATTATTTTATTTGGGCATTATGCCTACCTTTGTTGGCTTAACAAACCCTACACGATCGAGCAGCACTTCGTCGTCGTTTCGTTTTCTCTTATCTTCTTGATTAGGCTCTTTCTGGGAACGCTTTACGAGTCACCCATACTTCATGGCACGCACTTCAAGATGATTGTTGGGATGTCGGTATTAGAACACTTTCCTCTTTGGTACGTCGTCGGGGTATGGCACGATTATCGAGGTATGGTACAGAAAAACAAGGGATCGGGGTATGCTCTTGTTCGTGACTACGGATGGGCAGTGCCTCTTTGGTGTGGGGACTACTAGTGCTGGGCCTGCTCGAGGTGGTGATGGGTTAGGAAGCTACGGTTCCTTTCCTGGGGCGTGGGACACCGGGTCGGATGATGATGGTGTTGACATCCCTACAGAATAGGTCGCGTATGGTTTACGCGTGTATGAGTTAATGAGGAAAAGAGATAAAGAAAATGAATAGTTAAATATATATATATATATATATATATATATATATATATATATGCAGTGCGTAAGATCATAACTAATGGGTCGTTGCGGTTATAGTCTAGTATGAATGCAAATTCTAGTTCGCAATAACTAATGGCTCTGATACCAATCTGTCACACCCTTAAAATCCATTAACGGAGTTTTACCGTCAGAGGGTGTGAACTAACACAATCTAAGTCATTAGTTATATCAAAAACCATTATTAAAGTCTTTTAAAGCAAACAAAGACATACACGTCTTAAGTAAATGCGCAATCGAAAATCTGTAAAGTAAACTATTGCGTCACACAGGACGACTTAAAGCAACAGTTATCATGATAAAATTAAAAGGGAATTTAAATCATAAAAGTATAGAGTATGCATGTCCTAAACCGCTCGCTCGCCTCGGCTACCTGAGATAAACATACTAAAAGTGTCAACACAAGGTGGGTCAGTTAACAAGTTTAAGTAGATTAAGCGTTGCATTTAGCGTTACCAGATAGAGTTATATCAATATATATCAATAGGTAGCTAACCTATCAAGCATGTATTAGTAAGTGTTCGACACCGAAGCTGGCTGATTATCGTTTTCCTTGCCACCATGTCAACCACGATCATGGTAATGTGTTAGCCAAAATTACACTCACTCCACCTACAGTCTAGTTTAGAGTCGGGTGGGGTTTGTCAAACCCAGTAGTACTACTCAACACTGACTCACTATTATCCAATATTAATCGGTTCAATTTTTTAGAAGGAGTTAGTTGGTTTGTTGCCACTTAGCCTTACAAATGATATATATAGTGTAACAAAATCTAAAGCGTTGTAGTATGTTATCTCCCCCTAATAAAAGCGTTAAGAGTAAAAGGTGCCGTGAAACTCACTGTTTGCAAAGTTATTGTAGTCCGAGAAAAGCGTGCGTAAAAGAAATCCTCACTAGTTCTCTAAAACAAAAACGAGATTTCTAAGTGTTTTGAACCACGAGAGATTCTCTAGGCTCGACACAAAATAGTTATGCATGAGATGTGTTCGTGTTACGTTTGTAAAATAAGTGAGACTTGATAACACGTTGGTGATAAGTTACGGGTGTGATTAAGTATGATATTAAATGTTACTACGATACATTTTTAGTAAAACATCTACCACAAGGGAAAATATGTCAAACACATTTTAAACATCGATTAAACAATCACTTTTCACATTTCAATCAAGAATTCAACAGCTAAGTTACCAAGACAGAATTTAACACGTCAAGATTACTCTATTTCACTATTCGTAACATGCGTATAAAATCACCAAAATTTACCACAGAAGAAAACGTGAGTTAGGTTTCTAAAAATAATTTTATTATATTTTTAACATTCACGGTTTTATCACAAGAATCAAAACAACACATTAGATACACAACAGTCATCATCTTGCGCAATAAAACGTTCTTGACTAGTCCCGTTACATGGTTAATCCAATTAATGCAAGGCCAATTTAATTAGATTCTAAACTCAATTTATTAACTTCAAGAAGTGGAATCAACTCAATTGGTTGTGTCTTTTGTGGTATATGCTATTAGCAAAACAGCCTATAAGAAAGTTTCCCGAATCCGAACTGTACCACCAACTTATAAATTAATAAAAAGTGACTTCCACACGTCCAAAAATTACAAACTTTGATTCTTTAGAAACTAGAGTCTACCTACTACATCATAGATTAACATAAACTAACAGCCATATTAACATGCATTTTTGATTCTGTCCAGCATCAGTTTTCACCAAACTTCAACAAACTACTAACCTACGAGCAACTAATCAAGCATACAACCCTCTAAACCCATAATCCATCAACCATACATCTCAATTACACTTTTCATGTACATTTAGAGTTTACTAAAAAATTCAATCTCAAAGAAACATGTGATTAACAATCAATAACAATACAACTAGTCATCAATTCACTAGTGTTCATGAACAACACAACAATAAACCCTAACTCATCAATAATCAATAACTTTAACATTTAGGGTTTATGATTAATATGCTTAATGATGCAATTAATCGATAGAATGGACTAGATAGAGTGTTTAGTTTACCTAGTTTGCACATTGGATCTTCAAACACCTTGTAAAAATATCTTGTATTTATGTGTGTGTGTGTGTGTGTGTGTGTGTGTGTTTCGGTCGATCAAAGAGAGGGGGGGCTGACGTCGCAAGGGGAGAGGGGGGATTAGGGTTGGGTTATTAATTTGTTTAAATAGTTAACCATGTTACGCTTTGCACCCTAAACTTCTAGTTATTGTAATTTATGGAAAATTCGTTTAGTTGTATGATATAACGTTACACACCAAGCATGTAGTCACCTATAACATAACACGTATTTATTTCAAGTACTTGTTTATATTAGTTATTGTTTGTTCACCAACGGTTTGAGTCGACTCGTGAGTGGTTCGGTAAAACTCCGAAAGACTACTTGTGTAATAATTGTCACATTTAATTTAAACTTAAATTAAATGCAATAAGGAATGCGTTAACTAGAATGACATAGTTCGTGTGATCTTGAGTTTGAATTAACGGAGTTCGGGTTAACAGAGTTAACCTGAAATTGACGAGTGTCACAACTATACCCTTGACTAGGGTCTAAGACTTTTTTTAATAATATTTTATTCGGGCATTATGCCTACCTTGTTCGGCATATTATTTTTAAACTCACGGGCAGCACTTCAACGCTTGTATGTATATCGAGAATCTTGATCAACACCTCCTTGTCACGCAATCGAGGCACGCCGTTCTTCAAGTCTCGTCGGCACGCACTTTGAGGCAGGTCGTCGGGTTGTCTCGGGTCCACACGTACTTCGAGGCAGGTTGTCGGGTCGTCTCGGGTCGGCACACACTTCGAGGTAGAATGTCGGTATTTCGGGGTATTGTCGGTTTAATGTCACGGATTACGATGTAAAATGTCGGGTTTTTGGCACGGGAAACGAGGAAGTCGAGGGTATGTTTCTTAGAGTTTTTAGAGAGATGTCAGAGAGAAAAAGAGTGTGTGAAAAATGGGTGAGAAAAATGTGATGCCATAACTTGCTATTTATAGACTTTTCCCGGGACCCATCGTGATACGCGATGGTCCCTTGATCATGCCATCTCGTATCGTGATGTAGGCATGGTGAGTCACCACCAGGGCTGCCACGTGGCGGACGTGATGCCACGTGATGACACATGGCGACACATAATGCCACCAGCTGACACGTGTCGACATGTGTCACCTTATCATGGCTTTATGCCACGTGGCAGGACGCGTGTCACCCTGTCAGACCTCGTCATCGCGATAAGCGATGACATTTGGTCTATGGCCGTCGCGTATTGCGATTAGGCCTGGTGACAAATTTTTCATTTTTGATTTTTAAGTTTAATACTTTTCATTTTTGGACCTTTATCTTTTGAACTTGGTATTTTTGAGCCGATACTTTTGTGATGTTACACTTGGTGCGCGATATCGGAAGATCCCCTGTGCGGTAAGTTTTAAAAAAAATATATACCATTTGTTTAAATTTCTTAGAATAAACATTGAACTTGTTATATTTTCATCTTTTTTAGCGAACTATCAATCATCGGGCGTATTTTGGAACAAAATTAAATATTTGTTCCACAAACTTGGCGGGGACTCGCGTCGGGAAAAAGATTTGGTAATCTCAAAGTGGACCGATATAAACTCAAAATGCACGACTTACCATATGGTTCACTCTCGGATGACTCGAACGTGGCGTAGCGGTGTCTCTGACTTGGAAATCATGGAAAGGGCGTTGACAGAGTATCAACAGAACTCGGGGAACTTCAATTACTTTGGCTATTGGAAAAATCACCTGAGGTTTCACCCTAAATGAGCCCTGGTTATGGAGGCCGGTACCGAAAGTGTTAGGCCTAACAAAAGGTCTAAAACGTTGTCTTCGGTTGATCCAGAAATGTCAAGTTCGACGCTCGAAACTTCAACTAAAGCGATAATAAAGACGGGAATCCATATGCGGATGTTACCGAGATCCCTAGACCGGGGGGGGGGGGGGTAAGAGAAGCTAGGGAATGGGGAAGGGGGCGCGTCGTCATTGAAAATGGGTTCGAATGCCTAAATGGAAAGTCATTTCAAAGAAATGAACATTCGACTCAAAGGTATACAAGAACTTGGAGCTCAACGTCTTCAAGTAAATTTGGATGTCGTCGAAGTACTCAAAAGGAATGATTTGGACCACGACATCGAGGTTTTAACAAAAGAGTTACCCGAAGACGACCCGTGAGTCCAATCTCTAAAGCAATTCGGCAAGCGAAAAGTTTTGAAAAATACAACATTTAGTCTTATTATTATTGCTGTATTTTTTTTAATTTAACGTATTTTTTTTATTTTAATGTATTTTTTTAATTTTAAATTTGCTTATTTAATGAATTACTATTTTAAAAACACAAAAAAAATTAATAATGACTGGGCGCCACGTGATGCATAATGCCAAGGGGTGGGGCATTATGACTATATATTCTTTTTGTAAAAAGCCATAACTCTGACCAGGCGTCACATGACGCATAACGTCTAAAGGTGGAAAGTTATGACTACATATGTACTTAAAATCAAATTGTTTATTAGGTGTACAATTTATCTTTAGAAGTTGTATGTGCATATAGTATAGATAGTAAGATGTTGTACAAGTGGATTTTAAACTTCAAATTTATTTTAATTTAATGTGAAACCAAAATTCTCTAAAACTATTTGCAAATTATATGAATTCAAAATTTAATGTCATATAGTATTTTAACTTTAAATCGATGAATATATTGAATATATGTTGCCGTTCTTAAAAAAATTGAATATAGTTGCATACAGCTTAAGATCAAAATTATCTATATAGATTAAAAACCCAGATGTCGATGCCACAAACGCACTTTCTAAGTTTTCTTTTTGACCTTTTATAAAATAAATTTTGAAATATACATAACTTGTAAAGTTGGTCTAATGGTTCAAGGTGTGTAATAAGTCCTTTTGTGTAGTATGCCGCGCGATTTCAATTCCCCTACGCAGCAAGAATTTCTGATTTACAGAAATCCAACAAGCTAACCCTAATTGACCGATTCAAATCTATAAACCTAAAATCCTTTATGATTTTATTTTTTGCAATCTTCTTTGTAACTCAACATATATCTTTATTGTGCTTCAATCAAACCATTTTATCACCTGTTTGTAACCTGGAACCCTAATCATGATGGGTTTCATGGCCACAAAGAATGGCTTATATGTCCCGTTTTAGTTGTCTTTAAATTGTTTTGACTTTTTGTTTATGTGTGTCTTTGTGCAGACAGAAGTTGGTTTTCTTAGTGATGTCTTGTACCATAATTTGAAAGGAAATGAATTAGTAGGATCTCAATCAAGCTAATGTAAGATAATCTTTAGTTTTTTTACATAACTTAAAATCATAAATTTTATGATTCATGGTTTGTAAGGTATAGAGTTTAAAATAAGAACAAGTATCTTGACAGTTTATGTTGCTCTAGGCTTAAGATCTCAAAAGGAGTATAGAATGCGTGAATGAGTTTATATCCTTAAGATGATGTGTCTTAAGATATGTAGTTGCTTATGTGACTAAATCTGGAAATTAAGAATAATAATTATTTGTTGAATGTGTGAATTGGTTTAAGCCTTGGTTTTCATTACAGGTTGCTAAGCATGGTGGAGTTAAATGGAAGCTGCAGAGATAACTAAATCAACTGGTATTTGTTTTTTCAGTTTTTTATTATAAATTATGAGTGGCATCAACCATAACCTTAACCTTAAAGTTGAGCATGTTTGATATTAATATTTTAGGTTCCAACTTTAATAACAGTAAATAAGGGGTGGGGGCATGTAAGAATCGAAGGAGTTGGCTGGAAATAACTTGTTGTTATCTAGCTTCACATTATCATGCTTATTTCCGTCTCGATATTATGAAGTCTGCAATCCATTACATTAATACCGACAAATCTTGGCTCAACATGATTGACAACCTGGTATCGTTTCAGTTTGTTTTGCAGGATCTAGAAGAAACTCCCTCGAGGTAATAAATTTGCCATTAAGATTGTTCGTCCCCTGTTTATGTGGTATTATTGTTGCTTTTCTTCTCTTGGGTTTTAAGAGTCATGGATGGAGGGTTCACTTGAAAGAACCTACTTAAAAAACATCATAAATACTAGAATCTATACTCTTCAAATGCTAAGTAATGATTGGTTGGGTACTTAAGACCTTACATTGTAAATGGGGTCTAAAGTACATACGAATTTTGAATTTGAAAGGTAGAGTTAACCAGGAAATAGTTTATCGCTACAAGGATGTTTATCTTTTTTTAAGGCAAATTTGTTTGTTATCCATAATTTTTTAACACCTTTGGGTATTTAAGAGAATTTGTTTCTTGAACACTTTATATAATTTTTTTATAATATTTGGAAGAAAAAAAACCAATTGTTCAAGCTCAACCACATCTAAACCTTTTGCATCTGGATTAGGTTGTGACATATAGAGTCGTCGAAAACTAATTAGTTTTTCATATATAACAGTTTATAGCGGGTTTGGGTTTTACGTGAGAAGGCTCAGAAAACAATTTACAGTTATATTATTACTATTTTGTTGTAGTCATAAGTATAGTTACAAGTTTTCAATTAAAAAAAACTCATAAAACTTTTTTCTATTTATTCCCATTCTGTTAAAATCCCGGTGACAATCTGTGATATTCATGGCCAATTACATGATCTTGCAGAATCATCATAGGAATTAGGAAAGGTGCATTTCCATTGTTGTTATTGTTATAATTTATTAATACTTTATTATTTTATAGACTTATTTAAATTGTGTTTAGTAAACTTTTAATACTATTATTTTCCTTTATATAGTGCCTGCATAGTAACTACTTATTTATGGGAGATTTTTGTTTATCATGGTGGTTAATCAGTTGAAACCATGACAGTAAGTCTTTTGACTCTTGACTGCCATTTGAGATGCAATTGGGCTGAGCTAAGCCAGGTTGGGTGCCCTTCTGATGACAATACATGAAAGTCTTCCAACATAGGAGGCTAGGCACGGATCACACACCGCTTGGGTAACTTAAGATAGTAGACACAAATCAATAAACTTACACCCAAACACAATTGAACAGTCATAACCACACATACCACACATATTGCAGGTAAGACTAGCCAAAGCACGTGAGTTGCCAGGGAGCATGATCCATAATTCGATCATGTAAAACAACCCGCCATGGCACTGCAACGATGTCAAAACAACTTTTGAAGACCACACATGAAGTAACAACAGAAATATACATCATTTTGAACAGCCTGGCAGTTCAAGACATGATAACAAAATGCCATGGCTTGAATCATGCAAAACGCTACCATGTAACTATGTAAATTGTTAATGTAAACTTAGTGTATGTTATTGTTTCTATAAACTTGGTGCATATTATTGTTTCCATGAACATTACCCTACAACAATCTTACATATGTTTATCTCCTAACCAAATTTAAAAGAAAACAAACCTGAACCCCCGTTTAAAAAAATATATCAAACCTGAATTAAAGTTGTATTAAAGTTTTAACGAAACTAAAAATATAAAGGATGAATTGAAAATTTATATTATTTTATAATCAAATTACATGTTATTGTTAACATCGTATTATATTTGAGTTTTAATTCTTACACTTGATAACATATGGCTTTTACTAACAAATTGATTTTTCAGAGATCCATCCACGAAGAAAGATCCTGTCAATTTTTTAAAAACCGTTTTCAACTTGTACCGAAACGGATTAAAAATGGTACAACCTAATAACATTGTGAACTAAGTTGTATTCAGAGGTTCAGTCTGGTTAAATAGTTTAACTTGTAATTTTATATAAATGCAAATTCAACTTAAAAAATAATCAAAAACTATATGATTACATAATAAAATATAAATCAAAAGTTAATTCATAATCAAAAACAATAAAAAAGCATTTTTTTTTCAAAAAATAATCCAAAAGTTTACTCGATTCAATATTAAACGCTAGGTTAAAACTAATTTTAAAAAATATGGGCGTAAAATATCAAAAATATCTTGGACTTAAAACCGATTTACCGGTTTAAACCGGTATTTTCGAAAATACTGTAAGTTTGATGTCCTAACAAACCGGACAAAAATATCAAGCTCAAACTACCAGCGTGATACGCAAAACCCGGTACTACCAGCTTAACTGGCCAGTACGAGCTGGTTTTAAAACATTAGATAATATGATTGTTGATACTTTGTTTGAAAACAAGGGGTGGGTAAAGCAATTTCCCACGTATGACTGGCGGAAATTACCAAAGGGCCAACAAAGAGAATATCCATACGAATTACCAACCTAATATTATTACAATTTTAGGGGGTGTCTGTTTTTCTTGGGAAAAGTTCCTCTTGACCTCTTTTGTATGCGGCGTGCAGATCACGTGTGACGTTTAAGTCTGTAGTGTGTTTGTTTTTCTGAATACCTTTCGTTAAGAAAGGTTTGCGCGCTCTCTTCTTTACACAGACATGGACCATGGGGATTCTAAGATCTTTCAACCTCTTCCTTCTCATTCATATCCAATGTCATTCTCCCCAAATCCTAGCAACTCCACAGCCCCTCCGCGGCCGCCTTTGTTGACCTTCCCCGTTTCCGCCGCTGCCTCTGCTGGCCATCTTAGTGTCTCCACTCTCCTGCACCTTCGCCACCGACACCCCCTACCTCTCCTTAAACCCTAACTGAAGGTGTGTCTATTTCTTCGATTAACATATTCGTGATTTAGATACAATAGCCATCGATTAAAAGACGCACAATCAGGGAGTCATAAGAGGAACAAAGCACTACGGGTTAGGTAATGGGTAACATTAGACGAAGAAGCAAATGGAATCGTAGTCATTTTAATCCCATTGACTATGTGATATTTTCTTTCATATTCCTTTCAAGCATGTTTTTCATTAGTGTTTGTTGTTATGTAGTTTACTTTAATTTACATTGTAATATCATGAAATTATCGGGTCAAAAATACCAAGTCCAAAAGTTTAAGGACCAAAAATGACAAGTTTAAACTTAAAACCAAAAATGAAAAATCTTTCATCTGGCCTGATCGCGATACGCGACGGCCATAGACCAAACGTCATCGCGTATCGCGATGACATGGTCTGACAGACGGACACGTGTCCCCACAACGTGTCCACACATGGCACAACGTCTGCCACGTGGCACCGTGTCTACCACATGGCGCCACGTGGCCAAGCTAGGGATGACACACCATGCCTACGTCACGATACGCGACGGCTTACGCTATGGACCATCGCGTAACGGGTTGGCTCCTGTGATCAGCCTATAAATAGCGGGCTCAAGCCCCTCATTCCATCACACCTATCTCACAGCTACTTTCTCTCTCTAGATATATATATATATATCTCTCTCTCTCTCACTACCTCGTAAACCGTACCCAAATTCCGACGTTATCTTAATTTTCATTCCCAAAACCGAAGTTATCTCGAAGTACGTGCCACCCACTGACAACATTATATTGAAGGCCGAGCCATCCTGAGACGACCCGACGACCGCCTCTATAAGCGTGCCGATGAGTTTTGAAGATTTTGGTGTGCATCGATTCTCGTGCCAAGGAGGGTGTTGATCAAGGAAGCTTAAAAAGTGTAAAAGCGTCGAAGTGTTACCCAAGTTCCTAGGGGTTTATAAGTAAAGCAAGGTAGGTATAAGGCTTAAAACCCTAAGTCGAGGGTATACTCGATATTCGAATAATAACCAAAGAAAACATAACAAAGAATATAAAAGAAGAAATGTAATTATAATATGATTCTTTGCTATAACTGTTATTTAAGTTTATTATTATTCTTAAATAGTAAGTAAAAGAAAAGTATACGTTTCTTCAAGAAAAAGAAACGTAGTGTTTAAGAAAAAGTAAAACAAGTAAAACTAGAGGTTTAAATTGTAAAAGAAAAGAAAGTATATTTAAACTAAAAGTATAAAAAGAAAATATAATCGAGGTAAATATTATACAAAAAGAGACTACAGGTCTAAAGCTAGATTAAAGATCTGCTATTAACAAAAGGTTATATTTGTACTATAAGTGCGCGATAGCAAGGAAGAATCGGTCAGTGTATCGAAGCTGATCTTTCAAAGAAAGGTGAATACGCCCAACTTTATAAACTTGTTTAATCGAGTCAAATAAATGAAATGAATTTCATGAAATTACGTATCTCTATTCATTATAAACAAACGTAATCTCTGGCCCTCAGGCTGTCGCGTATGTTTGATTAGATCCTACATATGTGGTAAAAAGTCGATGGGCACACCATGCCACACCTGGTCATAAGCCTCCGCCACGATGGGCCGGACCTAAGTTACGTCCGAGTGACGGTGATCATATGTATACTGATGGTACCTAAGTAATGTCAAACGCTGCGGTGTTTGCTGAGTGGTTTGTGCATAACTTAAGTTTATAATTGTGTTTTGTTTTAAAACTTGATTATTTCTGAGCCATGATGGGCCGGACCAAAATTATGGCTCGAAAGGTAATTGTTAGGACTGATATTTTCTTTGCTAAGGATATATTATCCTTGACGATATGTCTGGATTAGTTATCCTCCTGAAGAGCTCCAGAACCATGTCGAAGATCAAGGATCCTCATAAGTTAATATAATTAACAATTGTTTCATGTGTGTAGGTTATTGTTCAACAGAAGTAACGGCTGTGTGACTTCGTCCACCTTAAATTTCGCTACTGGAAGCTACCAGCACGTGGTCAATGAACGTTGGAAGACTAGTGGAATAGTGGCGGATAGATAGGACTTATTGTTGTATTTATTTTCTTTATAAACATCGAGATATGATCGATTAGATATATCACTTGTACTCACACACTCTTAGAGCAGAACTCACTATTCTCTCTATACAAGTTAGCTACTACCGTGACATCGATCTAATCTCCACAACCATTGTAACCCTTTTTATATTAATAAATTGGTGATCGACGAGTTGTCATCACCCGAGGTTTTTTTCTTTTGATCTGAACGAGATCAAAGGGTTTTTCCTTGCAACAAATCTCGGTGTTCACTCTATTTTCATTCATATAATCGTTGTTATTAGCGTAGCACTATTCCTCACTTTTACGGATTTGGATACATTATCCTTAGCTGATTTTTATCCAAAACAATTTGGCGCCCACCATGGGGCAATTGGTGCTATAATCCATATTACTCCTATCAATTTTCAATTTGTTCATACCCATATCACTATCAATGGCCTCTCAATCAACCTCTACTTCATCAACCATGCCGTCATCGGTTCCTCTCTCATCAAGGACTTTGCCACCGATGCCTCCGCCAATCACGGGAGCACAACGGCTTGCTGCTGCTGAAAACAAGACGCAACTACCAGTCTTCCAGAGCTCGAAAACCGTTGCTGCTGCGCCGATGGTTAATACCAACAGTGATGTTTCATCTATGTTTTCGCAGGTTAAAGCATACATGGAGCAGCAGAACAAGACCAACCAGAGGATCCTTCGTGAGATAGAAGATCTCAAGAATACTAAGAGGCCAGCAGAGGATCACACTCCCCTGATGCCTAGGATGCCGGATTTCACCAGTCCAGGATCCATGGCTCAGTTCACACAAGGATCATCTATCCTTCAACAGGGGTCCATGGGTCAACAGACTCAAAGATCCTCGTTGTTCTAGCCAGGATCATTTATCCTTCAACAGTGATCCATGGGTCAATAGACTCAAGGATTCTCGTTGGTTCAGCCAGCATATTCTATCCTTCAGCAAGGGTCCCTGGGTCAGCAAACTCAAGGATCCCCATACTTCCAACAAGGATCATCCATCCTTCCACCAGGATCATCTGGGTTATATCACCAAGGATCCTATAATTCCCAACCTCAAGGATCCTTCTTTCAGAATCAAGGATCCTCAGGAGTTCATTATCAACGATCCTCTGAAGTCCATGAAGAAGATATAATCCCCATGCAGACCATAGCTTCTGGAGGACCAACTCCTATTGCAGACTCCTCTCATCCCAGCTACTCATCCGGGATGCCAACCTTCGCCCAGCAAAGAGGTAACTTGTATGATCCTATATCCTTTAACGCTAACCATGGTCCCATGCAGGATGCAGGTATCAACCAAGCTATGGCCAAGGAGCTACGGAAGCTTAAGGATATGATATCCAGTGTTCCCGGGGTGATACGACCAATCCTCGAGATTGATGAGGGAAGCCACAAGTTATCCAGATTTGCTCCACCTATCTGTGATGCTGAAATCCCGAAGCGATTCCACACCCCCAACATGAAGACTTACGACGGGACCACTGATCTTGAAGAACATGTGGCACAATACAAAGAAACGATGGAGATCAATCCTATCCCTGAGAGACTCAAGGAAGCGTGCTTGTGCAAAGAATTCGGATCTATACTAACAAGATCAACATTAAAACGGCTGCTAAGTCTTCCTCCCTTTTCAGTTACTTCTTTTTCACATTTAGTTAACTTGTTCAACAGCCAATTTTCCTGTAGCAGGAAATTTGAGAAGTTAACTAGTGATTTATACCGAGTTATACAACCAAGTGATGAATCCCTTAGGGATTTTGTTACGAGGTTCGGCAGGGAAGATCTGGAAATCCCTAATCTTGACATGGCTATTGCTGTTGAAGCCTTCAAGATGGGACTTCAGAGGGGCTCCCCCTTTTATGATGATCTTGTGATGACTCCTTGCAGGTCTCTAGATGAAGTAAGGAACATATCACTTAGGTTTATACGGCCGGAAGATGATAAAAGGATCCAAGAAAGATTTGGGGCTCAGACAAAACAAGAATCCCCTGACAAGAATAAAGGATCCTCGTATAGGAACAACAACTCAAAGCCGTACAACAAGTTCAACAATCAAAACGTGCGAGCAGTCAAAGAAGGAGATGATGATGAAGACTATCCCTGCATCTCTGAGTATTGTTTCTCCGTAGATATCCATGGCTTGATTTGTGCCATGAAGGATCTAGGGGAGAAAGCAAGGTGGCCCCGAAAGAACGAGAAGACAACCACCTTCAAAGACAAGTCTAAGTGGTGTGCCTTCCACGAAGATTTTGGCCACATGACAGACTAGTGCATTGGCTTAAGGAGGTAAATTGGATACCTCCTGAGCAAGGGCCACTTCAAAGAGCTCTTGGGAAGGAGAAATCCAAGATCCAGGATCCTGAAGATCTTCCACAAAAAGCAACACCACCACCACCAGATGCTCACGAGATCAACTTCGTCTCCAGAGACTACGATATATTTCAAACTTCTTGTCCTGCAGAAGAAAAGCCCACAGAAGAATTCAATTTGGACGATGAAAGAAGACCACTCATCCCTACTACTCGAATAACTGATAAGAGAACCTTCTTTGATTCGAGTATCCATGATCCTCACCAGGATGAACTAGATGTGCGAATGGTCAATTTCATCTCTGGAGGATTAGACATATGTGGAACTTCCTTCTCCGCAGCAAAAAGGCTCGCCAAAGAGATTAAGTTGGATAACGGATACCGACCAATAGTATCCACCACTTTGACGTCAGACAAAAGGATCTTCTTCGATGAGGAAGACACACTAAACATCCAGGATCCTCACCATGACGGTTTGATTATTCCTTTAATTATCGCTAACCATTATGTATGCAGGATCCTAGTTGACGGTGGGATCTCGGTCAACATCATCCAGCATGATGTCCTCAAGAAGATGAACATCCCAGATTCGGAGATTATCCCTAGAACATCAGTGCTAGTCGGTTTCAGTGGAGAAACCAAGAAGACATTGGGGGACATCAACCTCCCAATTTATATTGAAGGGTTAAATGCATATCAAAAAAATTTTATTATTGATAACCTTTCTTGTTGCAATGTTATTCTAGGTAGGCCCTGGCTGCATGGAATGAAGGCGGTGGCCTCAACTTACCTCCAATGCATCAAACTACCTACTCCATGGGGAGTTGTGAAGATAGTTGGTGATCAGGCGGAGGCTAAGAACTATTATTCCTCATCAATGAAGCCAACAACCAAACAAACTATAGCATAGCAACCACAACAACATCCTAGGGACGTACTGGAAGCTTGGGAGAAAGACATTAAAGAAGTATACTTGGACCCCGAGGATCCAGATGTAAAGGTGTTCCTAGGATCCAATATTCCCAACAAGATCGAGGAGGATTTGGTATCCTTCTTAGGGCGAAGAAAATCTACCTTTGCCTTTAAACACTCAGACATGACAGGTAATTCAAAGGAGGTAATCACTCATAAACTAGGCCTCGATTTATCTGTTAAACCCGTCCATCAGAAGCGAAGAAAATTCTCTCCTGAGAGGAACAAGATCATACAAGAAGAAGTTGAAAAACTTCTTAAGGCCGGTATGATCAGAGAGGTTCAATATCCTCAATGGTTGGCTAATGTGTTTGTTGTTTCAAAAAGGAATGGAAAGTGGAGGGTGTGTGTCGATTTTACAGATTTAAACAAGGCATGCCCCAAGGATCCTTTCCCGTTACCACATATAGACTTCATGGTGGATTCAACGGCAGGACATGAAATGCTTACCTTTATGGACGCTTCCTCTGGATTTCAACAAATTCAGATGGAACCATCTGATCAAGAGGATATAGCCTTCATGACTTCTACCGGCATATACTGTTATATTGCTATGCCATTTTGACTAAAAAATGCAGGGGCAACATACCAAAGACCAATCAACATGATGTTCAAGGATCAGTTGGGCAAGACTATGGAAGTATACATAGATGACATGGTGGTAAAGTCAAAGAAGTTGAGGATCACCTTAGAGACCTTGAAGAAGCATTCAATATCCTCGACCAATATAACATGAAACTGAATCCATCAAAATGCCATTTTGGTGTTAAGGCTGGAAAGTTTCTAGGATATATGGTGACCAAAAGAGGAATAGAAGCAAGCCCCGAGCATATAGAATCCATCATAAACTTGAAGTCTCCTGCAAATGCTAAAGATGACCAAAGGCTCACGGGAAGAATAGCCGCTCTCAACAGGTTCATCTCAAGATCCTCCGAGAAGTGCAAAGATTTCTACGACATTATTAGAAAGAATAAGAAGTTTGAGTGGACGGAAAAGCAAGAGGCTGCGCTCAAAGCCTTGAAGGATTACTTATCCTCAGCTCCAGCTGCGATGAAGCCCGTGGATGGAGAATCCTTATATCTGTACCTGGTCGTTTCAGGAAATACTGTAAGTGCCGTCCTTGTGAAGGATCATGAAGGTGAACAATATCCTTATCCTCGACCAATATAACATGAAACTGAATCCATCAAAATGCCATTTTGGTGTTAAGGCTGGAAAGTTTCTAGGATATATGGTGACCAAAATAGGAATAGAAGCAAGCCCCAAGCATATAGAATCCATCATAAACTTGAAGTCTCCTGCAAATGCTAAAGATGACCAAAGGCTCACGGGAAGAATAGCCGCTCTCAACAGGTTCATCTCAAGATCCTCTGAGAAGTGCAAAGATTTCTACGACATTATTAGAAAGAATAAGAAGTTTGAGTGGACGGAAAAGCAAGAGGCTGCGCTCAAAGCCTTGAAGGATTACTTATCCTCAGCTCCAGCTCCGATGAAGCCCGTGGATGGAGAATCCTTATATCTGTACCTGGCCGTTTCAGGATATGTTGTAAGTGCCGTCCTTGTGAAGGATCATAAAAGTGAGCAATATCCCGTTTATTACGTAAGTAAAAGTCTTCTAGTTGCAGAAGCCAGGTATTCTCATTTTCAAAAGTTAATTCTTGCACTTATTATGGCTTCTACTAAATTGAGACATTACTTTGAGACTCATACTATTATTTTGAGAACTAATTATCCTGTCAAGAATGTCCTTAGAAAGCCAGAGTTGTCATGTAGAATGGCCAAGTGGGCTGTGAAACTAAGCGCAAATGATATTCAATACAAGCCAAGAACAGCTATCAAGTCACAAGCACTCGCGGACTTTGTGGCTGATTTCAGTAGCGACTTGCAGAAAGAAGCTGATTTGGAGGTCCAACAACTAGAAGAGACCAAGGATCCTTGGATACTCTTCACTGATGGAGCCTCTAATTTAAGAGAAAAAGGATTAGGGATCCTACTGAAATCGCCACAGGGGGACATATTACCCCAGTCTATAGCCTATGAGTTCCAATCAACGAACAACGAGGCAGAGTATGAAGCTTTGATCGCATGTTTGCAATTAGCTAAGTGCATGAGGATCAGGTATCTTCAAGTATATATAGATTCATTATTAATTGCTAACCACTTTAATGGCTCATATGCTGTTAAAGGAGAAAAACTAATCAAATATCTAGATGTTGTGAAGGAATTTGCAAAATCCTTCGAACTGTTTAGTATAGGTACCAAGGGAAGAAAATGCTGGGGAAGATGCTCTAGCAAATTTAGCCTCATCTTTGAAAATTCCAAAAGACACGAAGATTCCAATCATTCATGTTCTCTCACCAGCAATAGGAGAACAAGAAGTTGGGGAGATAACGAATGACAAAGAAATTATACTTTGGGATCCATTATCCTCGAATAATCAAGAATCGTGGATCCTCCCAATCAAGAAGTACATTCAAACTGGAGAGATTCCAACCACTGAGAATCCCAAATCCTTCAAACTCAAGGTATCACAATATATTTTATTAGATGATATGCTATACAGGAAATCTCTTGCAGGTCCATACTTGAGGTGCATCGAGGATCCTTAAATCCAAGAAGTGCTCAATGAATTTCACGAAGGTGATTGTGGTAATCACACCGGAGGAGAGCCCTGTTTTCTAGGATTCTAAGTACAGGATACTTCTGGCCAACAATGAAGAGAGATGCAATGGAATACTCAAAGAAATGTGATGCTTGTCAAAGACATGCAAACATCCTTCACCAGCCAGTAGAACCTATGTATCATATATCCTCTTCATGGCCTTTCATGAAATGAGGTATGGATATTGTAGGCAAATTACCTAAGGCACCAGGAGGAAAAGTATCAGGAGGAAAAGTATTCATGCTTGCAATGACGGATTACTTTTCAATGTGGATAGAAGCAGAAGCTTTTGTTCAAGTACGCGAAAAAGAGGTGATATCTTTCATTAAAAGAAATATTATTACTAGATTTGGTATCCCTTCGGAAATTATTTGTGACAATGGTTCCCAGTTTATCGAGAAAAGAACCACTAACTTTTGTGACAGCTAGGGCATCAAGATGATTACCTCTACTCCAGTGCATCCTCAAGCTAATGGTCAAGCGGATCTAGCAACAAAATTATCATCAACAATCTAAAGAAGAAGCTAGGATCCAAGAAGGGAAAGTGGGCCGAGGAGCTACCTTATGTTCTTTGGGCCGACAGGACAACACCCAAAAATGCAACAGGCCAAACACCCTTCTCATTGGTGTTTGGATCATAAGCCGTTATCCCCACAGAAATGGTGGTTCCTACAGCAAGAATGAGCATCCGTGATCCTGAGGCCAATGAAGAAATTCTTCTTGAAGACTTAGAAACTGTTGAAGAACTCAGAGACCTGGCCAAAATCAGAATGGCAGCTTATCAACAACGGGTAGCTGGGGCATACAACAAAAGTATAAGGATCAGGAGATTTCAATAAGGAGATTTAGTTTTGAGGAAAGCCTTCCAAATTACGACCAATCCGGCTGATGGGAAGTTACCACCCAAATGGGAAGGTCCTTATCTAATCGAGTCGGAAGTAGGAAATGGGGCATATCATTTGCTCAATATAGAAGGCAACAGGTTACCAAGAGCAGGAATGCTATCCACCTCAATACGTACTTTTTCTGATCAGGATCAAGTATCATGTGAGGATCTATTATCCTTAGAGGATCAAAGATCCCTAAAATTAGAAATATCTATCTGATTACTTATTCTTTTCAATTTCCTATTATTAATTCCAGGATAATATATTCTTAACAATTTGTTTCTTCCAAGTTTTAGGTATCAATGCAGGATATTAATAAGATGTGTAATAACCAAGAGATTGGCCACCTCTCATTTACATTCAAGGTACTTTACTATTTCCCTTGGCCTAGCCCACGATTGGATATGACCCCCGATGGTCATATCCCCTAAGGTTTAAAGGTTTTCACCTTTCTTATGAATTAGAGTTTCTACACTCTCTCCTGTAGCGCACGCTATCCAACGTGTAGTCCGGGCAGCGGTACCAGTACATGCTTAGTGGCTGACAATTTCGTTGTCTTCGGCTATATGGAGGATCCTACGATTTATGGTAGACATACCATACCACCGGTTTATAATATTTTCACGTTATCTTACGCTTGGTTAGATCCCGGTTTGGGCAAGTCCCTAGTTAACATCCGTATTTGGGCTTGTCCCCAGTTGCACGGGCCTGTCCCCAATTTCACGGGCTAGTCCCCAGTTACACAGGCTTGTCCCCAGTTTCACGGGCTAGTCCCCAGTTGCACGGGCTTGTCCCCAGTTTATTATTTGGGCTTGTCCCCAACTTAATGGGTTTAATCCCAATTAACGTGATAAGTTGTTTGCAACAGATTTTGTAAGTTCATCACGAATATAAAGTTCTATGGATTCAAAATCCTATGGATAATTGAAGGTTCAATACTTATGGTAACTTAGGTCTACCTAGACCTTCTGGTATGGTTTCCGTTAATGGATTTACATTGTCTTAGTTGCTATAATTTTTAAACGTATTAGGGATTATATCTTTGAGGATATTCTATTATAGAAATTTTTAAGGATACTCTATCCTACAATTTATTCTTTAAAAATATTTTATCCTAAAAATTTTTCGTAAGGATGGTTTATCCTAATATTTTTCATTCAAGATTATTTCTCAAAACTTTTAACAAAGCTAAAGATATATCCAACAAATTTTTGAAATAACAAATAACAAATAGGTAGTTAAAAGTTTTGTATTATTAAGCATAAGTCACCTGGACTTACCAATATTTTTAACCCGGATTTCACCATACAAAAGATGGACCATCCACCCGGGTTAAACAGGTGTTACTAATTGTTCTTAAGTGCAGGAAAATAAAAGTCAGAGGCACCAAAGGTTTCATCCCCACAAACAGAGGATCCATCCACCTTCGGTACCCCTGAGAATTTTCTTGAGGATCAGTGATCCTTAAACCCTACTTACTGTTGTTTGTAACAAACCAAATTTTCCTTAAAAAGCATCAACACAAACAAAAAAAGTGGGCTCAGGCCTTGTCTTTTATATCCTTCATCGCCCACTTAAGCTGCATCTTCACCCTCTGCAGCACCTTCTCCATCACCGGCTTCAGCCACCTCCTTGACACCACTAGTCCCAGCCTCGTTTTCCTCAGCCATCTCCTCATCATCTTCGCCACCAAGATCCTCCAGGGCAGTCTTCCACCTTTTCACGTCCCAGGTCGTCTTATCGAAAGTAAGATCACCGGCCTCCTTCGCCATCTTAATCCGTGCTTGGAACACCGACCTAGCGGCACACATCTTAGCCTCGTCTGTAGCCCGCTTCACTGCCTCTTGGTGCTGGGTTTCCGCTAAGGATAGCTGATCCTCCAACTGTTTTTTGTCCTTGGAGAGTTGGATCACGGCTTTGTCCTTGGCAACCACAGGTTTCCCTAGCCCTGACAGCTTCTCACTCATCTGGCTGATGACCTTTTCATAATGCTCTTTGAAAGCATTCATAGCCTGTATACAAACATGTAATCAGGGTTAGAAGGATATTGGATCCTAAAATTCAAAATATCAGGATACAGGATACTTACAGAGAGGACTATGTTATAATGGGTTTCGGGATCGTAGGACCTCTTTCTTTTAGAAGCAGCGGACTTAGCTCTGGTCGTTGCAGTCTTGGGCTCGGAACTGGTTGCTGCCTTCAAAGCTTCTTTCTTGATGTCCAGGGAGGTGACCATACAATCAATGTCTTCTAAGGAAAACTTGCTAGCTGATTTCTGGGATTTCTTGGCGCCTACAAAAGATAAGTTAACATATAAGTATTCTAACTAATTTTATTTACCTTAAAATTACTGTAATAGACTTACTTGATATACTGGAACCTGAGGAGATTTCACAGAAAGCTTCAACGAAACGGGCTTGAAAGGGTCTAACCTCGGTATCCAGTGCAAGGAACCGTTTTGTTTTCTCTTCTGTACCATGTAACTTACCCAAAGAAGCAAAGTTGTCCACTGCAAACAAAAAGAAGATTCAGAGTTAAAATTAAAGCATCAAGGATCCTACTATTTTGTAAGGATCCAGGATCCTACCCTTTCAAACCCACTTTGAAGGAAGGTCAATCCCTCTAGGTATGGAGTCACGTTTTACAAAGAAAAACTGATTCCTCCAGAAGAAATATTAAAGTGACTTTCAAGATCGGGTGGGGTTGTCGAGGCTTGGATTTTAAGATGAATCGGGCAGGACCGGGGGTAGTAAGGGTCTATAGATGTGAAAGATCTGGAAGACCGAAGTCGATCTTTTGTTCCTCGATGATTTTTTCTATAGTGCTGAGAACTCGCCACACCATAGCATAGCCTGAATATAGGATATGCCCGTGGAATCAAAAAAGCTTTGGGTATAGGTAGGGAATGGATATAGAGAACCGATCAAGAAAGGACAAACCGGCATACAAACCCATATCTGAGAGTAAACGTCGCATCGGATTCCGGCATCGTATGGACGGAACTCCATTCCTGACGGAAACAATGCTCGAAGTTCGTCTACTTCGGGGTCTGTTAGCTTGCAGATTTTGATAGAAGGGTTTGCTATCAGGTTTTGTGGTCGCATCTCAGACAATCCAGACTCGTCGGACGCTTGGTTGGAATGGTGTGAAAGGGAAGAAGAAGACGAAACAGTAGACGTTATTACAAAGATAAAGAAAATAAGAGAAGAAAGAGATGGAAACCTGATGCGTCGCTTGGATATGTAATTATAAGAAATATATAGGGCGGCATATATAGGCGGTTATGATTATCTCAGGGGCCAAATGGTAAATATATCTGGAAAACCGTCCCATCATCCAGTTTTCGCAGAAGTTTTGAATTTCAAAATGACAGCTGTGTTCCACTATCACCCGCCTTTTTGGGGGCAATTGTTAGGACTGATATTTTCTCTGCTGAGGATATATTATTCTTGAAGATATGTCTAGATCAGTTATCCTCCCGAAGAGCTCCAGAACCATGTCAAAGATCAAGGATCCTCATAGGTTATTATAATTAACAATTGTTTCATGTGTGTAAGTTATTGTTCAAAAGAAGTAACGGCTATGTGACTTGGTCCACCTTAAATTTCGCTACTGGAAGCTACCAGCACGTGGTCAATGAATGTTGGAAGACTAGTGGAATAGTGGCGGATAGATAGGACTTATTGTTATATTTATTTTCTTTATAAACATCGAGATATGATCGATTAGATATATCACTTGTACTCACACACTCTTAGAGCAGAACTCACTATTCTCTCAATACACGTTAGCTACTACTGTAACATTGATCTAATTTCCACAACCATTGTAACCCTTTTTTTGATATTAATATATTGGTGATCGACGAGTTGTCATCACCCGGGGTTTTTTTCTTTTGATCTTAACGAGATCAAAGGGTTTTCCTCGCAAAAAATCTCGGTGTTCACTCCATTTTCATTCATATAATTGTTGTTATTAGCATAACACTATTCCTCACTTTTACGGATTTGGATACATTATCCTTAGCTAATTTTTGTCCAAAACAGTAATAAAGTAAAAAAAATAAAATATTTTATGCGTCAGCTTATTCACCAGCAGTGTTGCTGACATATTTTCTAAACATTTTACAGGTATTGAAGGATAGCCGCTTGAAACATCTAAGCTGGAGTAGGCGATCTGATGGCTCAGATCATTTTTGATAACCTTAAAATATGTGTAAACGATGGTTTAGATAAAAAAGTAAACATTAAATGGGTACTTTATAATCTCGTCTTTTGATATGTAAATAATAATATTTTAATCCACGCAAACATATTTTACGCTTTAATCCGCTAACTCAGATTTATTTATAAATGTGGTACCAACGGTTGGTCGCACGCCCATGCCTAAGATGGCGGTGTGACAGCTTGGTATCAGAGCCATCGATCTTAGCGAATTAGGTATTAATTGATAATACATAAGCTTCAAAACAAGTGAATAAGAATTATTATTACTTGTTTAATTTAAATAGGGATAAGATAGTCTGTTAAACCTTTTCTATCCCTCCCCAATCTAAACCACCCTTAGATGTGTTTCAAGAAAATAATCGACGACTTCATGCGCGAAGCGAGGAGAGTCGGATGTCCTGATCCAATGCCAAAGGAAAACATGAGTGAAGATTACTACGAAGACTTCTTCAATCAAGTTCATACAATCGGACAACATGAGTTAGGTGTATTTCCCTGGAACTAAACAACTACCAATCAACATACCCGATGATCCACCGATGCAAAAGTATGATCCCCCGAGAAAATCAAGTTACCATCCGTCAAGCATTCAGTAGTATCATCCGCCCGACATTCCGACATACCATCCATCAAGCATCCCAGAATATTACCCTTCTGACATCCCGACGTATCAACTGTCTGATCCCCATCCGTCTTATACATTCCTTGCCAATAGACCAATCAAGGAGGAACCCAAGTCCGACTCTTCCTATCCGACCGGATGCAATGTCACTCCGATCAAGGCGATGGCACACTGGAACCTCTGCCTACAACTTCATTGATTCTCTCCCCAACGATCGACCTTCTTGAAAACTGAAGATGAGAGTCATTCAACCTTACGAGAGTTATTGCTTGCACCCGTTAGTGGCTGATTCAGAAAAAGCTATGGAAAAAGATGAAGACCCAGAAGAAGAGGAAGATCCGGAAGAAAAGGAAGACCCCGAGGAAGATCCTGACGAAGAAATCTCTATGGCAGTAACAAGTCCAATGGAGGAACAAACAAACTGTGACTGCCCGCCAGGACAAGGATGTGTGCATCCTTTCTTCCATAAAACTCCATGTTATTGTTCTTTAGATCCCTACATGCAATACCTTCAAGAAATCAAGAACAAGTATCCGCCAAATTTTCCACCATATCAAGGCAAAATTAATTCAAAAACAAGTAGACGAGATCCGTGAACAAGAGGCAGCAACTGAAGCATTCTTCAACTAACCGTTTGTTGTGTCATAATTTGGTTAGACTGACGCATATCAAAAGGCCATGACATGATCAAGACTAAAGTGACATAAACGAAGACGAGTTGAAGAATTTCATTATGGTTATGGTGATGTAGTACCGAAATCCTTATAGATTTCGGTTGGGCTTGGGCTATGTATGCAAACCGAGATCCAATATGGATCTCGGTGGGCTTTGGGCTATGGTTGGGCTAGTGTGTTGGATACCCTATATATAGAACGTGTTGTATAGGGTTTTGGTTGCTAGTTCAGTTGTTGGTTAGCAGTTGTTGAACACTTTCATATCCTCCGTCTAGAGAGCATAAGATTATGTGTGAATCGGTTTATGTATTAGACGATTTATTGATAATAGAATCGTATGCATTGAAACCATAATACATCGTGTCCATCTTGTTTTTCATTTATATTGTTCTTGAATCACCACGGTGTTAGGATTCCGCACTAACATCGTGTTTGGTTGATATCATCTTGTAGTGATCCAGATTCGGGACTTACAATTGGTATCAAAGCCTTAGACCTTATTCAGGCTCGTTATTGTGATATCAAAGATTCAAGAATAGTATTTTTTGGTGGTGTAGGAGTTTTTCCGGCGAGGTACTGATCGGAGAAGGAGGACAGTTATTAGTTTGGTCAAAGATACACTTCTTGGAAATAATTTGAATCCCATAAAAACAGGGATTTAATTGTTACCAAAATTGCCTGGTCAAACTTGTCTCTGGGTGTTCTCGGCTGATTTTCAGAGTTTTCTGCCTATTGATCAAGGGTTCTCTGCCAAAAACAGAGTTCTCGGTCAACATTGCTCTCAGTCAAACCTTGTTCTCGGCTACTGGTTGTTATCGGCCAAGTCAGTTCTCAGCCAATAGTAGTTCTCGGTCAATATTTGGTCAAAATTTGTGTTCTCGGTCAAAGACTGGTCAACTTTTGAGTTCTCGGTCAAAGCTTGGTCAAACTTTGTGTTCTCGGTTAAAGATTGGTCAAACCTTGTGTTCTCGGTCCCTGTTTGGTAAAGTTGGTAGTTCTCGGTCAACGCAGGTAGTTCCCAGTCAACCAGTGTGGACCTGTTCACAACTCAGTTAGTTGTTTGGGCCTATTTGATTTGGACTTGGACTCTAAGTTTGGACTTAAGTGATAATTGGACTTAAAATCTATCTTTAATCTAATTAAAATGGCCCAGTTAACAAATGGTAGCAATTCAACCAACTCATCACTTAATCAAGGTCTTGATTCCATCATGGGGACTGCCACTCGTATACCCCGTCTCTTGTTTCATGAGGAGTTCAGCGAATGGAAATTTTGTTTTGAACACTACGCCAAGATGAAAGATTCCAAGATTTGGAAAACTATTGTGAGAGGACCTCAAAGGATCACCTATCGAAGGGATGGCTCTGACGAAGTTCTTGTGAAATTAGTTGCACAGTATGAAGATGATGATTTTGCTAAAGTTGAGGAAGGTGAGAAAGCTCTCTCCACTCTAACCATGGCACTCTCACCTGAGATTGCCCTTCAGTTTAGAGAACTTCAATCTGCTAAAGAGTTGTGGGAGGCACTGATAGAAGTATATGAAGGGAATGAAGATATGAAGAGAAGTCGCCAAGATCTGCTACGACAAAAGTTCAATATGTTTAATCATTTTTTGGGAGAAACGTTGGAATCCCAACTTCAAAGATTCATATCTCTTGTGACTGAAATGAGATCAACAGGAATTTATCTACAAACTTCAGAAATAAACAACAAGCTGGTGAACTCATTGCCGAAAAGTTGGGACATGAATGTTGCGGTTATCAAAAAGACTAAGGACCTCAACAGAAGAGGTATGACTGAAATGATAGCCACTATTAAAGCATGTGATATGGATGATAAGCAGCGGGCAATAAATCATGCAAGCTCTTACAGTGCAGCTGGATACAACTTTGCTTCCAACAGTGCTCTTATTTCTCAAGATAGTTTCTCACTGTTCAAGCCTACTCAACAACCACCTCAGGGAAACTTTCAGATGTTCTCATCCACTCTTGGTCAATCATCATCATCCAACTCACCCAAACCAGCTCCAGTATTCTTCACCAAGTTTGCATAGTCTTCAAATGATACTGGAAAAACTACTCACGCTCCAAGTCAAAACCTCAATCAGATCCCCACCATACCAAAGGAGACTCAAGAGAATATAGTTCTAATGGCGGGATTCATGAATTGCTATAATGCATTTTTGGCTGGAGACTTGGTTCAACCTGTGGTTGCTGCTGAACTAGATCAAATCCATCTCAATGATGTTGAAGAAATTGACATCTCGTGGCAAATTGCCATGGCAGTTTTTCGTGCAAAGAAGTTCACTAAGAGGACGGTTAGAAATAACTGGAACATGCCTAATAATCAAAATGTGTGTTTTAACAAAGACACTCTCAGGTGCTACAACTGTCACGAGCCGGGTCATTTTGCTCGTGAATGTACTAACCCAGCTAAGGATGGAAATACGAAAAGGGCATTGGTTCCAGTTGGGAATGCCCGAGGTGAGGCTGGAGGTAGTTCAGGTAATGGTGAAAGAGGTATGGTTACTCAACAGTTCTCATGGGAAAGTCAGATGGCTGCACGCAACATTGGAAATCAGACTTCAAATTTCGCTAATGTTGCTGTAGAAAAAAATGCTACTGAGAAGAAGGTCAAGGAGCTTCAGTTTGCGTATATGGCGTTCACTTCTCCAAATTCATCTGAGGTACGCTTTCAACCAGGCTCTTTAAATTGTGGTGAAAAAAATAGAAATGTATAAGCTTCATAAGGATAGTCTAAGTAGAGATATGGAGAAAATAAAATCAGAATATTTCAAACTTAAGAAAAATGAAAAGGGTTTTCTAGACAAAATAAAAGCACAAAAGAAGGACATTTCTAAGCTTAAATTTGATTTTAGCATAAAAAGTTGTCACCACCTAGATGCCAAACAAGAAATTGCTGACTTAACTGCTAAACTGGAAGCTTCCAAGTTAGAACTCTTGAATCTAACTAGTAAATTTGAAAGGGCTGAACTAGATTTTAAAAATTCGATGGCTACAGTAAAGTTGTCAATTCAATGATTGAAAATCAATTACGGTGGAAAGAGAATGAGGGTGAGGGTATAGGATATAGTCAGGTACCCCCACCATATAATGACAACTATACTAGTCTTCGTCTTACCAAAGAGCAGGAAGAAAAGATAAAAGACATGAAGTGTGGTAAATAGGTTCAATCTGAAACTATTGGATCAGGATCTCTAGAGGAAATCAAGCCTACTTTTAAATGTGTGAACAATTTTGATGCTTCTACATCATGTGCAAATATAGTAAACGATGTTGCTTATGATAGTAAAGGGGTTCAGGCTGGTGAAAATGAGTCTTATTCTAACGTGTCATCAAATTCAGATGACACCACAACACAAAATTGTACTAATAATAATACACAGAGTTGTGGCAACAAAAGGAAGACATGTAAGAAATCAGCACAACAAGGACAGTCTCGTCCTCATAGATCCAACGGATCTCCATGTGTTGATAAATCATCGGGTGCAACTTATATTAAGAGGCAAACATGTTACCACTGTGGCACGGCAAGACATATAGCCAGAAATTGTGTTCAACGTCTATATGTTTCCTATTACAAGCAAAATCAGAAGGCCGCACCAAGGGGCAAGAAGAATGGAAAAACCTTTCCTAAGAAGGAATTCCAACATGAGGCAAGTGCTTCCGTTGACATTAGAAGAAGGATGAAGGCGTGTTTCGTCTACGGGATCGGCGGGCATTTGGCAAAGGAGTGTCACTACCGTGCTATTAATAGACAAGGACCTCAGGTGAAAGGTAATAGGTTTCAACCGAATCCAGTGGTTAAACAAAATGCTTATTTTACAAAACCACGAGTATCTGTACAACGGGTCACAGATCCTCAAGGATTCAAAGTTAATATGACAGGTTTGCACTCAAATGATTTAGAAACTGTTAAAAGAAAATTAAATTTTCAGAAATCAAAGAGTGTTGAGAGTTCTAAGAATTCGATTCGAATTGCTCCACTCCAAAGTCTGTTCTATCAAATTTCACTAAGCCAAGACAGATTTGGAAACTTAAAACTCAGCAAACAGAATCTGTATTAACAAATGATTCTGTTAAAGATGGGATGGATATGAGTTGGCAAGAGGTCACATATGTTGATGCTCAAGGGAACCCCAAGACATTTATGACTTGGGTTCCTATGTCCAACTGATCCCGCTATGCGTGTAGGAACAACCACAAATTCATTGTTTATTAAATGGGTTGTTCCAGGCACATGACAGGGCAAATATCCATTGTTTTTAAATCTTTAAACCATGAAATGGATTATTTGTTTTTTGGATGGGATTTTAGGGTGATAGAACGTTTTTAATCTGCTCTCTAAGTGTGTAGGAACAAATCAGAGAATATATTGCATATTAAAAGGTTTGTTCCTGACATTCAACTCGCAAGGATGCAAAATCTCAAAACAAGCTCATTCCTAGGGAAGATTCTCACCAATAGGAAAATGATGTCTTGAAGATAAAAGTTAACCGTATCACTTTGGTATGAAAGATTGATCAGTCAAAAAGATTTTAAATTTTTAAATTTAAAAAAAAATTACAAAAATTCGTTCACATATAGTGTTTTTTATTTTGTTTTATTTCAAAAAGTGAAAATGACTTGATTGTACATGAGAAATGATAGTACATCAGTTGGCTGCCTATCACACTTCATTTTTTATTAAATACTACGTTTTGACGATTGAGTCTTTTTGAGGTTAAATTTGTACATAAAAGTTTTTGCACAAATTTAGGGGGAGAAAATTAAAAAAAATCAAAAAGAGTGTGTGCGTTTAATAAAAAAAAAATTATTCTATGTCTTTCAAACTTCACTCTCGCTTAAAATTATGTTGGCTGCTCAAGTTTGAAGAACATATACTTGTATATGTTTGGTCCGGTGATCTACTCGTAGATTCACAGGATAGCCATTTATCTAAAGACTGAAAGCATCTGGGGCGATTGTGATGTGTTTTCGAGTTTTGAATTCTTTCACTTAATATTATGTTGGTAATTCCAAGTTGGAGGGACACGTATTCTCATATGTGTTTGGTCCTGTTAACCACTAGTGGTCATACGGGATAGCCATTTTACCTGAAAACTGAAGAGTGACCGGGGTGACTGAGTTCTTAACATGTGTGTCTTCTATAACTCTGGGAAGTGATATATTTATTCAGTTAATAGCTTTTTAGAAGCTTCAAAACATTTTCAAATGAAAATTGATCCAACCTTTGGAAAGTGATAGATAAATTGTTTCTGTGTGCCGAACGGGTGAAGTTATTAAGCTTAAAAGGCTATAGAACAGTCATTGATTTGTATGGTAGCTTTCCATGATGCGTAAAAGTTGAAGTGATATAAACTAAATTTGCCAAACTTACTGTGGAGAGTCATTTTGAAGAAATGTGCATGTCTCCATATACATCTCTCCGAAGGATAGGCAGAAAAGCAATTACCCAGTCATACACGAGCCCGTTAGTGTCTTGATCACCAAAATATTATGTTTCTAAGTTATTGCTTAAGTTATAAAAAAAAATAAAAATAAAAAGCAATAAAAATTATATATAAAAAAATTAAAAAATTTATTATTATGTTATTAAAAATTCGTATTTTAAAAGCTTAAAGGGTCAAACTAGAACTACAGAGATGGGGGCACAAAAATAAGTCCTGTCATGTCTCGAATGAAAGGAATGTAAGTCCGGATGGCTTGTAAGTTCAACGTTCAACCTTAAAGCTTAAAAATTCTATTTGATTATCTATAAAAATATTTTGATCAAGCACTAGGGGGTTTGGAGTCAAATTGGGGTGATCTGGGGAAAGCCAAATACGCTTTGAGAAGAGATAGGAGGCATCACAGGTCCATGAGTGATGTCAATCTGAGATTTATGCCTAACTAAACCTAACTCATATCACTGATGCAATGAAAATCATGCTAAGTTCGTTATATCTGCTATTAACCTGTCTCTTCATGTCATAATAACGCTGAACATGAGTCCTTGTGACAACACCTTAAACAATATGATTCCATGTTCGGATCTTTTCATAAAGTCGGCAGTTTTATCAAAAAACTGAAATTTGATCCCAAATTTTTACTACACCGGGTGATAAAATTTGTTTTATTTGTTGTTTTTGGTCTTATTTTATTTCATTTATTTTATTTTTTTACTTCTTGATTACTCTTGTCGAAACAAATGCGTTACGAATTTGTTATATTTGGTTTAGCTGTTATGATCTCATCTCAAGTCTTTTCAGGAAAATTAAAAAAAAAACAGAAAAACATAAAAATTATAAAAATATGTCTGTCTTATTTTGTTTTATTTAATGGTATTCAAAAATATTTTAGTTGATCTTTCTATCAAAGTTGATTGTTTTTTCAAGACTGAATTCTTGCAACGGAAGTATATGAAGTATCAGAGATTCAAATTGGATGATGCTGTCAATAAGGGGGAGATGGTATAGTATTGGATGCACATGCTGAAGTTGTTGATCATGTCCAAGTAAAGATTCTGAAGGTTTTGAAAGCATCAGTCTAGGGCGGAGATAGTTGGGCTATAATTTGGTAACTGACGCATATCAAAAGGCCATGTCATGATCAAGACTAAAGTGACATAAACGAAGACGAGTTGAAGAATTGCATTATGGTTATGGTGATGTAGTACCGAAATCCCTATGAATTTCGGTTGGGCTTGGGCTATGTATGTGAACCGAGATCCAATATGGATCTCGGTGGGCTTTGGGCTATGGTTGGGCTAGTGTGTTGGATACCCTATATATAGAACATGTTGTATAGGGTTTTGGTTGCTAGTTCAATTGTTGGTGAGCAGTTGTTGAACGCTTTCATAGCCACCGTCTAGAGAGCATAAGATTCTGTGTGAATCGGTTTATGTATTAGACGATTTATTGATAACAGAATCGTATGCATTGAAACCATATTACATCGTGTTCATCTTGTTCTTCGTTTATATTGTTTTTGAATCACCACGGTGTTAGGATTCCACACTCACATCGTGTTTGGTTGATATCATCTTGTAGTGATCCAGATTCGGGACTTACACCGTTTGATGTTACCTCTTCACCATATCCAAAGACTTACTATGAAATAGTTATGATGGGATACCGCGATCCACCACCACAATACGGTATTCCGAATGTGATATCGCAGTCCCAAGAAGAGTATCTCAATCGAGCATTACAAAAGACCGACGAGTTAAGGAAGAAGGTGGCCAAAGAAGAAATCAAGAAGAAGAAGATTGGAGACAAGCTTCTTCACAAATACAACAAGATGACCAAGACGGTGAAAAAGTTCATGAAGGACTAAGAATAGGATAAAATGTTGTTGATGTTGTAATGTGTGTTGAAATAAGGATAGGGAAAAATATATATATCAAAGTGATGGTATATATATGTTGTGTGAAATAATTGTAATATATATATATATATAAGGGAGAGGAACTCCATTTTATGGAGAGAACTAGAGAACTAATAATGAAGTATTTTTAATTTAATTAAAAAACTATTTTTAAAAATTTTTTTCTTTCATTCTTCTTATATGTTGCTATTCTTTATCACAAAAAAATATAAGATTAAAAAGAATTAATTTTTTTTTTAAATTAGAAAAAAACCCGTTGTAATGCATATATGCAATTCATCGACTTCTTTTATAATGCATATGTGCAATAATGTGCATTTTGATATTTGAAATAGTGTTAAATATCATATATATATATATATATATATATAGTTGTTTGTATTGTATATTTGTAATATTGTTATATTATATACAAAAAATAAAAAAAAATTGATATAGTGCATATGTGCGTTAGTGTTGTATTACATTTATGCAATAATGTGTTTTGCATACAATTATTAGTATCGTATTTGCATATATTCAATAGTGTGTATTAGATAATGTATTTGTGATGTATTATATGCAATAAAACACGATTTTATATATATACAATACACATTAATGCACATATGCATTACATCGACGGTTTTTTCTTTCCATTATTTCTCTAGTTCTCTCTTTAAGCGGAGTTCTCTCTAGATCTCACCCCATATATATAAAGTGAATAAATAAAAAGTATGATTATGAAAAGAATGTAATTTAAATTTCAGCATGTCAAATCAAAGTAATGCTGAAGCTTCTCGAAAGGAAGTAGAAAACCGTAATGATAAAGAAAAAGAAAAAGAACTAGAACAAATCCCCAAAGAGTATATGAATCAAATTCAAAAGATGATAAAAGACGCCGTAAGAGCCGAATCCCATATTAGAACTCAAACCAACTCGTTGAATCATCTCGAAAATCCGTTAAATCCCGCACTAAATCGTCTCATATCGAAGAAAGCGTTCATGATTCCAATAATGATGGTGGCATAAAACAAATGTTTAAGAAATTAAAAATCAAAAGCTGCCCATTTAAAGATTTTAAGAATTTTGGACCGAAAGAATTTTATGGTGAAAAAGGCGCCATAGCAACGCTAAGGTGTCTAGAAGATATGGAGTCGATCATAATAATAAGTAAGTGCTCCGAACAAGGGAAGATTCAATATTCGGCCCAAATGTTCAAATGCGAAGCTCTAGAATGGTGGAATAATCTCATCATGAGCTAGGGAAGGCAAGTATTATACAATCTGATGTGGGAGGAATTTAAGGAAATGATGCTGCCAAAGTTATGCCCAATGCACGAAACCGACCAAATCCAATCGAAATTTCTCAATCAAAGAATCGTAGGAACAAATCTTCGAGGGTATAACAACAAGTTCCATGAATACTGCCGACTTGTGCCCCAGCTGGCAACCCCTGAGTCCAGCAAAGTAACACGCTATATTTGGGGACTCCAGCGGGAAATCCACAACATGGTAAGGTCTCACCTACCACAAACCACTGACTCCGCCATGGAATTAGTTGGTTATTTGATGAATGGCATTATCCGCAATAAGGAGTAAGATAAGAAGGTGGTGCCTTCAAGTGACCACACGAAAAATGGAGGTGCCCGCTTCAAGGGCAAGAGTGTCGAACAACGAAAATCTGGATTCAATTCCAACTACACCCAATGTAAGACATGCAAGAAATATCACAAGGGTAGATGCCACTTTTCTCCGTCTACAACCACAACTGTTAGCAACTCGGGTCACAAACCCGACCACACGATGGCCGATTGTTGGAAGAAGACGATGACTTGCTTCAATTGCAAGGAGATGGAACATTTAAGCTTTGAGTGCCCCAAAAACAAGCCCACTGCTGGTGGTGCGGGTGGATGTGGCAAAATAAATGAAGCGAAAAAAGGAAACGCAAGAGTCTTCGTTCTTGATACCAAAAAGGCGGCCGATATGCTGGAAACCATCACTGGTACGTTCTCAGTTAACGACACATATGCTAGAGTTTTGTTCGATTCAGGTGCCAACGTAGTTTTATAGATTATAGATTTTGTATTCTATTAAACGAACCTCTAACAAAATTAAATAAAAATCTAAGCGTCGAGACCGCTAGTGGTGAAATTGTTAAAATCTCTGAAGCCTTAGAAAACAGAAAAATCTTGTTAGCTGGTTACATTTTGCCTATTCGATTGTTGCCCATGACTCTTTCTGGTTTTGATATCGTACATGATATGGACTGGTTATCCAATAATCATGCATGTATCATTTTGAATAGCAAAACCGTTGAACTTCAAGCCCCTGATAAATGAATCAATCGAATTGAAGGGGACAAAGACGCTGGCCAAGTGAGCATAATCTCCATGATTAGGGCTAATAACTTTTTAAATCAAGGATGCTTATCATTCATGGCCTACGCCACTGAAGAATCTAAACCAAAGGAGATGAAAGATGTACCTATTGTCTCTGAATTTCCCGATGTCTTTCCTGACGAACTCCCAGGTATTCCTCCCGATAGAGAAGTCTAATTTAGGATTGATGTCCTTCCCGGAGTCGCACCAATTGCCAAAGCTCCGTATCGTTTAGCACCGTACGAGATGAAAGAACTGAATAAGAAACTAGACTAGCTACTCGAGAAAGGATTCATTCATACAAGTTCATCCCCGTGGGGAGTGCCGATTCTGTTCGTCAAGAAGAAGGATGGATCTATGCGAATGTGTATCGACTACCGAGCCCTGAACAAAGTAACCATCAAGAACCGATACCCTTTACCTCGAATCGACGATCTTTTTGACCAACTCAAAGGCGCAAGCTATTTCTCAAAAATTGATCTTCGTTCTGGTTATCACCAACTCAAAGTTCAAACCAAAGACATTCCGGAAACCACGTTCCAAACAAGTCATGGACATTATGAATTCACGGTCATGCCGTCTGGTCTCACTAATGCCCCAGTTGCGTTCATGGACATGATGAATCGAATCTGTAAACCTTACTTGGATAAATTTGTTATCGTATTCATCGACGACATACTTATTTATTCTAAGTCCAAGGTTGATCATGAAACTCACCTCCGAATCTTACTTGAATTACTTAGAACCGAGAAATTGTACGCAAAATTCTTGAAATGAGAATCTTGGCTTCACGAAGTACAATTTCTTGGTCACATCATAAACGTGAATGGAATTCAATTCGATATCGCGAAGATTGAAGCTATCTCTAAGTGGGAGATTCCTAAGTCACCAACCGAGATCCGAAGTTTCTTAGGTTTGGCTGCCTATTATCATAGGTTCATTGAAAACTTCTCTCGTATAGTCATCCTCTAACTTCGTTAACCCGTAAAAATATCAAGTATGAATGGGGTACCAAACAACAAAAGGCGTTTGATATACTTAAACAAAAGCTCAACCAAGCACCAATACTGTCCTTGCCAGAAGTACCGAGGACTTTCTTATTTTTAGTGACGCGTCTCATTTTGGTTTAGGATGCGTACTGATGCAATGAAAGAAATTTATCGCTTATGCCTCTCGTCAACTCAAGGTACACGAAAAGAACTACACAACTCACGATTTAGAGTTAGGCTGCATAATATTTGCATTAAAGACATGGAGGCACTATCTCTATGGAGTAAAATTTGTCGTGTATACTGATCATAAAAAGAGCTCAACATGCGTCAAAGACGCTGGATGGAAACACTAAATGACTACGACTGTGAAATCGTCTATCACGAAGGTAAAGCCAACATTGTGGTTGACGCCTTGAGTCGTAAAGAACACGTGAAACCAAAAAGAGTTTGAGCTTTACAATTAGAACTCCAATTAGATCTGATCAAACAAATCAAATCCGCCCAACTCCAAGCGATCAATGAAAACAAGATCTCTGGCGAAAAACGTAACGGGACCATCGAATAGCTAGTCAAGGGTGACGATGGTATACTTAGACTTGGAAACAGGATTTGAGTACCGATTGTTGGAGACTTGCGTGAAAAGATAATGAGCGAAGCACACAAATCTAAGTACATGATGCACCCCGGTGGTGACAAAATGTATCAAAATCTAAAGCCGAACTACTGGTGGAATTGAATGAAAAAGGACATCGAATTGCATGTTGCAAAATGTTTGACGTGTTTGAAAGTCAAGGCTGAACATCGAAAGCCCTCGGGATAGCTTCAGCAACCCGAACTCCCCACTTGGAAAGGAAATTGATAACTATGGATTCATCTACCGAAAACCAATCGTCAGCATAATGCAATTTGGGTCATTGTGGATAGATTAACAAAATCCACACACTTTATACCCATCAACGAGTCATACTCAATGGATAGATTAGCACGCATCTATGTGAACAACATCGTTGCTTTGCATGGAGTACTGTTGTCTATTATTTCTAATCGACACAGTCGTTTTATGTCTCATTTCTGGAAGAGTTTTCAACAAGAGTTAGGCATAAAGTTTAACCTTTGCACCACCTATCATCCTCAAACCGATGGCAAAGCGAAAGGACAATACAAATGCTTGAGGACATTCTTCGTGCTTGTGTGATCGACTTAGGCGGATGTTGGGACGACCATCTTTCCCTAATGGAATTCTCGTACAATAATAGCTATCACACGAGTATTCAAGCCGCACCGATCGAAGCGTTATACAGCTGTAACTGTAGAACGCCGGTATGCTGGTCTGAAACCAAAGATAATCAATTGTCTGGACCCGAGATAGTTCAAGAAATCACCGATAAAGTTTTGCAAATCCGCGAACGACTTAAGACGGCACGAGACAGCCAAAAGAGTTACGCTGATGTCTGTCGTAAGCCATTGGAATTCTGTGTAGGTGACGGAGTTCTATTAAAAAGTTTCTCCATGGAAAGGTGTTCTTCGCTTGGGGAAGAAAGGAAAGTTAAGGCCACATTTCGTTGGACCTTTTGAAATACTCGAGCGAATTGGTACCGTCGCATACCGTTTGCGACTATCTTAAGAAAATGAACGGGATACACGATGTATTCCACGTCTCTAAACTGCGAAAATGTCTAGCCGATGAATCTTTTTCTATGCCTTTAAAAGACCTTGAAATAAATGAAAATCTTAAATTCGTAGAACGACCAATACAAATCGAAGATCCTAAAACAAAGAAACTAAAGAGACGAACATTGAAAATAGTCAAAGTAAAGTGGGACTCATGAAGAGCCCCCAAATACACTTGAGAACTTGAATCCGAAATGAAGAAAAAGTACCCCCACTTGTCTAAGAGAGAATATCGCGGAAGAGATTCATTCCAAGGTGGGGAGGGTGTAACATCATTTTAAGGACCAAAAATGACAAGTCTTAAACATAATAGCCAAAAATGAAAAATTAATCATCGGGCCCGATCGAGATACGCAACGGCCATAGACCAAACGTCAACCGTATCGCGATGACATGGTCTGACAGACGGACACGTGTCCCGCCACGTGTCCACACGTAGCACAATGTCCGTCACGTGTCACCACGTGGCACCGCGTCTGCCACATGGCAAAGCTAGGGGTGACACACCATGCCTACGTCACGATACGCGACGGCTAAGGCTATGGACCATCGCGTATCGCGATGGGTCCTGTGATCAGCCTATAAATAGCAGGCTCAAGCCCCTCAATCCATCACACCCATCTTACAACTACTTTCTCTCTCACTAGATATATCTCTCTCACTACCTCGTAAACCGTGCCTAAATTCCAACGTTATCTCGATTTCCGTGCCCAAAGCCGAAGTTATCTCGAAGTACGTAGTCACACCCCGACCAAAGGCGAAACATGTCGGGGTGCAACCGATTGCCCAAATACACAAGACACTATTTAAAGTGATAATATTTAATTAACTTATTTTATTTCATAAATCAATAAACAACACATCTCGTCCATATAAACAAATTTGAAAACAAGTAGCAATCATATTGTTTGTGTTACTAATACCCTAATGGTCTTAGTAATGTTTTCGTCAAGTCCTCGTGTCAACAAAAGTCAAAGATGTAACATTTCATAAAATAAAGTTTGTCAACACAAAGGTTGGTAAACAATTCATAAGTTTGAGCATATAAGTATATAATAATAAAAGAAAGCCACAAAACTTGTATACAAAACAATAAATAAAATATGTCTTATATATATATATATATATATATATAATGATAATAATAATAATAATAATAATAATAATAATAATAGTAATATATAATAGTAATAATATGAATTAAATCTAAAATAATAATATAACATTTATATATATTTTTATATATATAAATCCAAGACCGATTCTAAAGAGATTAGTAACCCGGGTGTATTCCGTCTTAACTAACCAAACCCGATTTGATTACATTTGCTGACAAATCATTTTTCCCCAAAATCATTCCAACCAAAACTAAAACTCAAATCGATAAAACTAAATTCGGTTCGGATAACAATTTAAGACCGCGAACTCGATTAAGACAACAAAACGAACCAAAATCCGAAACAAGTTTACCTATTATGTCCACGAGTCGTTAGAGATGAAGGCTGCCGGGGACGTGGTGGGTCACCACCACCGTGCTATATGTCCTGTCGCCGGAGCCCATCCTATCCGCCGGAGGCGCGTCGGAAAAACGCATCAGATGGAGAGAGAGAGAGAGATAGAGAGAGCCGAGAGTTAGAGAGTGAGGGACGGAGAGAGCCGAGGGAGAGAGAGTGAGGGATGGAGAGGGAGAGGGAGAGAGCCGAGAGAAAGAGGGAGAGACAGCGGTACACCGGTGGCCGGTTTTCTTGTCACCTGAAAAATGAGTAGCGAGGGGGAGGGGGCTGCCAGAGCAGGGGCTCGCCGGAGGTACAGAGAGAGGGAAGGATAGTGTGGTGACGGTTCGTCGGAGGTGGTGGCCGAAGGTGGGGTTGACCGGAGGTCGGGAGGGAGTAGTGTGGTCGGCGCCGCCGGTCGCCGGAAAATGGCGACGGAGGCAGAGAGGAAGAAAGGGGCGGGTGGGATATTATGTTAGGGTTAGGGTTTATTTTGTGTTATATATATATCACATATTTTCATAACACCCCCTCTAAGTTTCGATCAAAGTTTAAAAGGAGTTTAAAGGTTTTTAAACTTATAACAACTTTACAAAAAAATCAGTTTGGACCCCTTAAGTTTTTCTTAACGACACTATAATATGACAAAACATCGATTTATTAATGATTGAGGTATATAATAATATTATATAATACTTAAAGAAGGAAACAAAAATGTTGAGTCGTGTTTACATAATAAAAGTTTACAACACGAAAACAAATCGAGGCCCGAATTTGACAATGTCACAGTATCACCAATTTTTTGGAAATTTCGTCCCGAAATTAAAATAAAATAGAAATATAATTACTAACGAATATTGCGTTTAGTAAAATAATTTGCAAGAAAAACTTTTGACAAAAGAATAACGTCAAATCCTTGGATGGCTCGAAAAACGCCACAAATGAGAACATAATAAAGGCACTTATATATAGGAAGTACCAGCTGCATATCCACTATGCCCTTATCATAACTCGCATTTCTACCGTCTTTCCGCTATCATCCTCGGACCTGAGTTATCGCACACAAGTGTACTAACTTTGGCTTCCATACGGGGATTTCGATAATTAATTGTGCACATATAATTATTTCGATCCTCGTATGGCCCACATGGTTCGTCCCATTATGTGGTTTAAAAGAAATATTTATTTTGAAACCTCAAACATTATAAACATACATGAATCTGTTGAATTTTTACACATATTGAATAAATGATACCCACGGTTGGAAATTCTGGGGTTGACTTTTTAAATTAGTATGAAAAATAGAAAAAATTATCGATACAATTAAATATTAAAATATAAACCAAAGTGAAAATATCAATTTGGTTTAAATAAGTAAAGACGATCGAATAATATAAAATTCAGGGTAAACAATTACGAAACGGGATTTAAAGTCAAATGTCAACAATGTGAAAAGAATAAACAAATCCTTAAGCTCCATGGTTGTACGTCAGGACACTAAAATTTAGTATAAAATTCGATGAGTGAAAAATAAGAAAAATCCAATAAGTGAAACGAGGATCCAAAAAGTGAAAAATGAAAAATCCGATAGGTGTAAATGAGAAGCCCAATAAGTGAGTACATGAGGTCGGGGTAAACAACGTTACTATTAACAATAATGTCGTACAATGAGTTTCATACGTGTACAAACTTGAGGTTATAAGTAATTTAGAATACGATTGCGTGAAATCACGAGAATGAGGTGAGTTTCTTTGGGTTGATGCATACGTGTATCAATATAAATAAAATAGTATTTGATTTACAACCAAAACAATCGATGAAATGTGATAAAACATGAATACGACCACTATTGTGAAACTATTTATATAATAATCATTATAATAACGGTTTTTAATAGCGCCAAAACTTTTACACAGCCACACATAGGCCGTTAATAGATTAGATGAAATGATATAGAATAATGTATAGATTCGTGTTTACATAAATGTTCAAATATAAATAACATAGTCATGAAAATATCGTTTAAAAGATAAACGAAATTTTTAGCCAAATTGAGGATTTTAAAATATTCCACAAATTGTTATTGAATAGTTTGCGTTCGGTCACGAAAATCAAAACACAAAAATGAAATCTCATGTGCATAATATGTCATCGAAACATCTCATCAAATGAAAAGAAATCGCAATAATTGTGAGACTCGAATTTAATGTCGAAATATGTAAATCGCGTAGCGTATAAAAGACTAACATTGAAAATGAGGTCTTAAGTAAGGCCGTTTTATTGTTTCTAAGGAATGAATATAATAATATAGCCTCGTAGTAATGCGTAGCTAGAGAAAAGTTTTGCTCATTATCGAAAGTAAATCTCGTAAGTCAATTGTTAAAGGGATTTGTATACATAAAGTCGTTGTGATGAGAATAATCTATGAAGATTTTATGCTTGAGATGATAAGAGGTAATAGTTCGCGTAAATCGTTAATGAACAAAACTCATGACACAAAGTATAGTATATATAGGGCATTTATAAACGCGTCCCAAAAATATTTGCAAGCCCATGGTCATTGAGTTTATGCAAGATGGTGAAAAGTTGTAATTTATTACTAAATAAATCTCGCATTCAACATTCAAAATGAACCCTCATATTTATAAAGTTGTTATGGGATTATCACCTTAGATAACAATATTTATAATCTTGAAAACACGTATATAATCGTTTAATAACCTTTGAATACAAATCCTCATAATAGAATTTTTGTTGTCATGACAGTACCATATATATATATACACACATATTCTTAGAGTTTATAATTTAAAAGTGATAATTTGAATACATAAGGTTGTTATAAATACGCTAGTTGTATATATTTAAATAAAAAAATTTAAGAAAAATGAAGCTTGTGTGTGTATGGAGGGGTTTTAGGCTTCGAATGGTGAACGGTTTGAAAATTTGGTGAAGAGTGAGTGTGTTTCGGTTGGCTTGCGTAGTTGGAGTTTTCTTGAGTTGGATTGATAAGGTTTGTTGAGTTTAAGTCATTTGAGTTGGTTAGTCTTAGATGATTTGTATGAGTAGTGGTTGGGCTACTAGGTGGGGTTTTTGCTTATTTGAGCTCGGATTAAGTAGATGGGTTGGATAATTCGATCTTGGCTAGTTTGGGTTGAGATTTGGTTTATGCATGTATTTAGTAAGGAGTGTTCGGGGTTGTTACTTTTGATATCAAACACTATGGTTGGATGAGAATGGCGTGGCGACATGGTTTATGACTCTACATAGTATGGGTCGAAGAGTTTTGAGTCATAGTTGGGTAAACTTTGGTTTGTATATGTTCAAAGCATTCGTGAGTTTGTTTGTCCGTGTCTTTGAAGTATTAGGATGGTGAGTTTGATAGGTCTTCGTTGTGTGGGAGTGTCGGTAGTTAGGGTTGTGACACTCGTCAATTTCAGGTTAACTCCGTTAATCCAACTCCGTCAATTCAAACTTAAAATCACTTGATCTATAACGCACATCTCATTTCATTTAAAATAGAGTTTTAAATGACGCTTGACAATCACTACATATGTAGTCTTTCGGAATTGCACCGAAACGCAAACGAGTTAACGCAAACCATTGGTGAATAAACGAAAAACATCCAAACAATAAATATGTGATAATTATGTGTTAGGCTTATGTGTTATTTGATAATATTGTATAAAACGTTAACTCAAGATGCAAATAAGTTACTTTAGGCTAGAAAAGTAATAATTAGAAGTTGAGGGGCCTTGGTGTAACATATTATTATTAATAATACAAAACCCTAACCTCTTCCCTCTCCCTCACAACCGATCGGCCCCCCTCCGCTTGCTCCCTTGGCTGCCGTCAACATACACACAAGGATTTTTCAAGTTTGTTGAAGAATTAGGGTGCTAGGAAGGTATAAACAACTATTCTATGAATTCTTTATGTTTAATTTTGATTTTGAATGGGTTAATCTAAAACCCTAAGTCACGAAATTGATGAGTAAGATGAACTAGGGTTGATTTATGATAGATGATGATTGATTATGCTTTGGATATTGATTTAGATGATCATATGTGATTTTGAACGGTGAAAGATTGTTAAATCATTGATTGTTTGTAAACCCTAGAGGGTTACTACTGATTTCTATGGATAATTATGTTTATTTCATGTTTGGAGATATGTCGTATGCTTAGGATGCATGTTAGACGATTGTTTGTGCTTGCTGAGTTTTGACAGCAGAGATAGTTAAGTTTTAAACGACATGTAACTTGTTAAATATAAAACCAAATGAGCTATTTATGAGTCTAAAAGGTAGTACTCTGAGTCTAGTTTCCAGAAAACCCAACCACGCCTAATTTGGAGGTGTTTTGGTTACTCAAACGATTTAAATGTGATTAAAGGTCAAAACTGGTACTGGATAGATTGTAAGCTATGTTTAGACAACTGTAACTAAATGTTAATGTGGAAATTGGTCGAGGTTGTTAACACTAAAGGGTACTGTGTTGAGTCTAGTTTCTATAAAGTCCAAGTTTGTACTTTTGGAAGAGTAAAAGTTAACTTTTATTATTTTACAAAACTGAAGTACAAATCTGAATTGTGAGACCTGCTGTTAGGCTGTTTTGTAATTATCATATCTCATGGACTACAAGACCAAATGGGTTGGTTCCACTTCTGGAAGCTAACTTGTAGAGTTAAGAACCTATCCCAATTGGTCTTGCATTAGTTGGATTTTTCATTTAACGGGAATAACAAATAACATTCTGTTGCGCATGATTTTGACTGCTGTGAATTGCTGTAATGTTTTGATCATTGTGAGAAATCTATGAGGAATAAAAATACAATAAAATATGTTCTGGAAACCTAACTCATGTATGCTTTTGTGACGATTTTTTGTGAATTAATTTAGATGCTATGATCTTTTGAATAGAGTAATCTTTCAAGTAGAATTCTGTCTTGATGAAACTAGCTGCTGAACTTTGTGAAAATACATGAAACTTGCTTGTTGTTAAATAATTGCTACGTTTATGACCAAATTGCCCTTGTGGGGATAATTACTAGTAATGTACAATATTAATACATGATATGTAAATAGTTGTTCACACATGTAACGTATCACCAATGTGCTTGTTGAGACACACACAATTCATCAAAGAAACACGAAACGTATCTTGTGCATAGGTGTTATGTGCCGAGTCTAGAGACTCGATAGTAGTTCCAACACTTAGAAAATCTCATTTGTTGTTTTAGAACGCTAGTGAGGATTTTCTGTGACGCGCATCACTTGGGTGACTTGTTTTATTGAATTCTTCGCAAACAGTGAGTTTCACGTTCCCCTTTTAACTCTTTTAAACGCTTTTTCACTTGGGGGAGAATACATACTCCGAAACGCTTTTAGATTTTGTTATTTAGTTATATATCACTTGTAAAGGCTAAGTGGCAAACGAAACAACAAAAGTCCTTCATACACATCGAACCGTTTAGTATTGGATAATAGCGAGTCACTGTTGAGTAGTACTACTGGGTTTGACAAACCCCGCCCAACGCTAAACTCGACTGGAGGTCGAGTGGGTGTAATCTTGGCTAACACATTACCATGGTCGGGATAGACCTGGTGGCAAGGCAAATGATAAACAGTTAGCTTCGGTGTCGAACACTTAGTAATACTTGCTTTATAGGCTAGCTACCTATAGATATATAATTGATTTAACACTATCTGGTAACGCAAACGCAAAACGCAAACGCAAAACGCAAAACGCAAAACGTAAACGCAAACGCTTTATTTTATATAAACTTGTGAACTCACCAACCCCGTGTTGACACTTTTAGTATGTTATTCTCAGGTAGCCGAGGCGGGCGCGCGGTATAGGATCATGCATTACTTTGAACGCTATTGTTTATGCAAACTTGTTTTTAAACTGTTATTAATTGGGTTTTTAAGTCGTCCTGCGTGACGCAACACTTGGTTTATGGTTTTACGCTTCCGCACTTATTTACACTTAAATTGTTTTGGTGGTTTGAAAACTTTATTTATGGTTTGATTATAACTAATGATTCCGATCCTGTTAGCTCACACCCTCTGACGGTAAAACTCCGTTAGTGGATTTTGAGGGTGTGACAAGGGCCTTTTGTTGGGTTGATTTTTGTATATCTTGAACTTGCATGGGGTTTGGGTAGGTGAGGGTATACCTTTGGATGTTTAAGATTCATTCTCACTGAGGAAAGACTTGAGTACGTGGGAAATCTTTTGTAGTGGAAGGATGGTTTGATTTGAGGCGGTAGTTTGAGAGGGAATACGGGTGTTTGGAAACTTGGGGTTGTGTTTAGGGATATTTTTTTTTTTTTTACTAATAACAAGTATTAAATTGAAAATATCATAATTTATAAATAATGTTTGAAGCATCCATGAAAATTTTGATAATAAAAATTACAAGTTAATATATATATGGATATATATATTATATAAACAGAATATTTTTGAGGTCCGAGCGTGTGAATCACACAAATTTTATTTTATAAAGATTAAAATAATATATTTTTTTATAATTATTTTTTTTTTTTTGCTTATGAGGAAATTTAGAATACGTAAATTGAATGTTAAAATTTGTTATGAGGTCTCAATATTAAATGATGAATGTCGTTTTTCGGAATACAAAGTTGCGTAATGAATTTTTTTTGTATTTTTTATTTTTTTTATTATTATATTTTTTTACCAAGTTCGTTACTTAATATCGTGTAGCGAAAATATCGTGGTAAGTTAAAATGTCCGGCATTGCAAATCGAAAATTCACAAGTAACGATTTTTGGTCTTTAATGAAAATTTTCTATGAAGTTTTGCATGAGAGTTTCAAGAAGACTTGTTTGATCCCCTGACTTACACTCGTTCTAATCAACAACTCAGATCTGATCCAGATCTATATGTTGATATTAATTAAACGGATCTAAGTCTTTCTATACCTTAGTTTGATTGTTATGTAATATATATTATCAATAATATTAATCGTGAAGCTTGTGAGAGAGAGAGAATACTTTAACTTATTTCAGAATAATATTAGTTCTCTCAAAAAACTTCTTTTTTACAAGTGAACAGTGGTTCACTATATATAGAAGACGATCTGGTTCGCTAACATCCCCTAGCGAACCAGAATCCCCTTCGTTAAATAACTTAATTAACTTAACGAACCACTCCCTGATTCGTTAACATCCCCTAACGAATCAGGAGGGAATACATTATAAAGTCCTAGTTCGCTAACATTCCTAGCGAACTAGACTTAACCTTAACGAACTAGTCTTAGTTCGCTAACATTCCTAGCGAACTAGACATGACATAACGAATTAGATAAACAAACATTAAATATTACATTAAAATAATCAAATAAACATTTAACGATAATTACAAAGTCTCGAGACGCAAAACCGTGCACTAACATAAACCCCCTCGTCTTGAGCTCTTTGTCTTTAACTTATTTGAAACGCTTTGTCTGCCAATCTCTGCAACTATGAATCCCGTGCTCATGGCATACACGAACAACATGTTGGAATTGCATAGCCAGGTCGTAATCTTCTTGGCGTTCAAACAAAATTTGCTTCCTGTGTAGCACGTCATTGTCTTTGGTGGCTTCACTTTCAAAACAAGTTTCTTCCGGCCAGTCCTCGGATCAATCTCATCAGTACGTTTACGTCTTGGGACCTGGGGATTGAAGAACTTGAAGCCATGATTGACCTCGAACAGTAAGTGTTGATGAAACCACTCAGCAGTTCGGTTGCCCCCACGATTGATAAATGGACGTCTCGCGAGGGTGCGTACATCCCAACGCGGTAATGTTAACACATCCATTATCCTCTCGTAATATTGCACACCTTTTTCCCATTTCACAATACATACCTTCAGGTCTGAATCATAGAGCCAGGAGACAATGTCACCATGTACCTTAGAAACTGTCTTGAAGGTAGTCATTTGATTTGCCTCAATCCAAGCAGCAGCAGTATCCTATCTTTCTTTATCTACATACCGAAAAGCACTGATGATCTTACCCACTTTCTGGCGTTTGAACCATCTTTCAATGTCATCATCAGTCACTTCTTTGAGTGAAGGAACCGTTCGCTGCACAATCTTCTCCAAATCGTCCTCAGTTTCTTTAATTACGTCTTCATGAAATACCGGAGCACCTTGATCAACATTTGCGTGTTGATACAAGTCCGGGTACTCTTCAGCAGTAACATCCTCCATTTCAATCTCTTCGTTCTCATAAATAAAGTCCGTATTCATAAATAACGGATCATCTTCCATTTCTTCCTCATTGATCACTTCGACATCGGGCTCAGTCTCTAATGTAGTCAGCTGATCGTCATTCAGCCCAAGTTGGATCGTCAGTCAGCTGATCGACATCGGGCCGCTGTTGGATCTTGAAATGAAATTATCTGTTTGTTTGAATCATCAGCGCCACTCACACCAGCACCAGAGGAAGAACCATGTGATTGTTTAGGCTCACCTCCTGCATCAGACTCGTCAGGATCATCATCATCATTTTTGAGTTTCTTGAGGGCATCATCTTTACAAGTTAATTGTAAAATTAACTCATCTTGTTCTTTTAATTTCACCCCCTGAGACTCAACAATCGCACGCAGCGACTTGGTCTCCTTCTGACAAAACGAAATGTAACTCATCATTTTTCTTTGATTCTCCATGAGTCGTTCTTGATTGAGTCGGTCAGCTGCCATTTGGTTTTCATATAAGTGTAACAGATTAAGCAGCATTTCTGTTTGACGTCCAGGTGACAAATTGTATACAGATGGATGAACTGGTTGAATAGGACCCTGAGGCCGAGTGATTCTCATGAAAGAGACATCACTAGGCGGAGATGGAGGAAATGTAGTTGTTGGCAGAGGAGGAGGTTCCATTGTAGTTGTGGAAGAAACGGTTGACAGCACAGCAGGAAGCCTTGGCATCTCGGTCAACGCCGTTTGAGGAATTAAGCCGAGCCTCTCATGTGACACCATCGTCGTTGTTAATGTGAGCATCGGGGTGCTAGTAGTTAGCGGCACCGCCGAGCTTTGAGTAGTTGATTGACGAGGTGGTGGTGCACCAATAATTATACCAGCCCCAGAGGACACACGGGGCTTCTTATATGGCTCATCAGTAGCTACAGCCTTGCCTTTTCGTTTTCGTTCTTGCTGAGCTTTCATGGTGGCAGCTAGAGCAGCATCAACTGCATCTTGTTGTTCTTTCAGAGCTCGCTCACCATCACCATCACCATTGTTATCATCATCATCACCTCCATCATTGTTCCTACCTTCTCCCCCTTCACGCTCAGAATCCGAATCATCATGGATCCAGCACTCATTAGGAGGATATACATAATCAGGGTTGATTATATGACCAATCATCCTTTTGTCCTGCGGCTTATCCTTCTGATAAATCAACATCCACTGCACCGTTTCAGCTTTCATTTGTTCCATATCAAGAACGTCGTTCACCAACGATCGATCAATCACCAAATCCGGTATCAAATCTTGAATAATTAATTGTAGAAAGCGTGGATACATCAAGAACTTCTTTGTCGGTAGAGTTTGCTGAACTTGCTCTTTTAAATGATCAAAGATGAGTTCTGAATAGTTGAATGGCTTGTTCAGGATTAAAGCAACAAATGCCGATTGCAGGCTCAGTCTACATTCATCGAAACCACCGCGACATCCACTCAAGCAATGAAGCAAGACATGCAGCAAATACTTGTAAGGTGGGCATAAACCATTCTTGTTCAACATGGACCGACGAATATCACCCCCATAATTTAATCTTGTAAATAAACCCCTGACCAGCGTTCTGTCAAACTCACTCGGGTAATCGTCACTATCATCAAACTTAAGTACCCGACGAATGACCTCTACATCAATCGTGATCGGAAGTTGATTAATTGTAGCTTTAACCCAATTACTTTCCTCAACATACATCGCTGTGTTCCAGAACTGCCTGATTAAACTAAGATACACCTAAGGTTTAGCAGTGATTGCATAATGTATCTTTGAACGGCGTAAGAAATTCAACATCGCTCCGAACGTCCTTAAATCAGCCACATCATGATCGACATAAGCACAGATGTTGTGCTTCTTATCGAACGGTAATAAGACCATTTCAGCTTGTTGAGCTTGTTGTGGTGGTTGTCCTTGTGGTTGTTCTTGACGAGGTTGTTCCTGTGATTGTTCTTGTTCAGCCATGATCACCTGTATAGATAAAACGTATATGAGAATAGATATCACCATATAAATTAAAAAGATGCGTATTAGAATTTTTAAATCCCTTAATTAAGAAATTAATTTAATTAATTTTTTTTTTAATCTTTAAATATCATTCGTTAAGAATCACACTGATTCGTTATACAAAGATAACGAATCAGTCAATTCGCTATCAAGTAAATATTTTAACGAACTGGGCCTAGCGAATCACTAAATGAGTTTAACGAACTACATTATAGTTCGTTATATATTAAGCGAATCAAACTCTGATTCGTACTACGTCTTATTCGCTAAGCTAGTTCGTATGAAATCTTAACGAATTGGACACGAAACAGTTCCAATTCGCTAAGACTAACGAATGGTCAAAATTATGACTTTTTCTTTGACTCCACTAAGTCAAAGTCAAAATTGTCAAGAACAATAATAGTCAATATCGAAACCCTGATTCAATTTGGCCATAATAATCGTTGAACTATCACAATAATCAGCTCGTTGAGCTCGGAAACACCTTCGTTTATGTAGGTGAATGAGATTGAGACTCATTACCTAAGTGTCCTAAGGATCAACGAACCAACAGTGACCATCAAGAACACATAATCATAATTAACCCAGCAAACAATAATCAAAAGATGATTAGAGTTCACCAAAGGTATCGGAAAGTGATTCCGATCAAAATAATATCAAACTCAGACAATTAATAACATAAATTATACACAAATGAATTTCAAAAGTTCAAAACCCTTAAACCCCTGAAATATCATAATTTAACAGTTAAATCAATGTCGTTTTTGACGAAAATGCTATCGCCAAACACATGTATACCTTAGTCACTCAAATTGATCTTTGAAATGTTCAACTTTAAAAATTAAAAATATCAGAGAATTTGAACAGTTACTTAAAAATGAAGAAAGAAGACAAACAGTGAAATGCTTATTCGTTATCTTGTCTTATATAGCGATTCACGAAACCCTAGGTACAGCTTGCACGAATCAGACGATTCGTTTAACTTTAAAATTAGCGAATTAGCCCATTCGCTAACTCAATTCGTTACCTTATGTTAGCGAATCACAATGTGATTCGTTAAATTAAAGATAGCGAATCAAGACACGATTCGTGTCATGATTCGTTAAATATGTATAACGAATGGATGAATCGTTACAGAGTGCGGAAGCGAATTAGGTTAGCGAACCAGATGCTAGTTCGCTAAGGAATCACCTAGTTCGTTATCCATAAATAACGAATGGATTTTAACGAATTAAACCCTTTTTATTTAACTTTAAATTAAATAAATAAATGAATAAATTAATGAAATAAATCAATAAGTTAAATTATCGAGAAATCCTAATATCCCGACAACCTAATACGTTAAAATTGTTTCAGATTTCTGAAACATAACTTAAATTTTATTTAAACATGTTGTATAAAGAAAACAAAAACTATTTTTGGTATTTTGTAAACATTTAAGAATTAAAGAATGTATTTACAGAAAAATATCCGAACTATTAAAAAATAGACAATCTTTTTGTAATTTTCAAAGATTTTATCAAAAGCAGTACATATTTTTGTAATTTTGTCGAGTTTGAGCAGAGAATCATATTGACCAAATTGCCCTTCCATCACAGTTTTATATTCAGCGATATTATGACTGGCGATAAGTCGGTCATTGATATTGTTGTCCACGTAAGTCTAATAACACACATTCAAGTATTTTTGTGATATGATTAAATAGTTCAATTAGAGCACAGAATATCAGAAATAATCAGCCTCTAATCTCGGTTCAAGCGTAGTTTGATTTTTGCCAAATCACCCCAACTTGACTTAAACCATTATATTGTTAATCATAATTTTGATACCAATTGTAGAAATTTTGAGCAATGCATCAAGTTTCCTTAACTGTGGGTGAGTATGCACGAGTCCATCTGTCGGCTTACATACATTGTATCCCCTGGGGTCCGTTTCTTAATGGTATCAAGACGCACGCAAGGGAGGAACAATTTGTATGACTAACAGCGGATTTTGATCAAGTCAGTAATGTAAATTGTACGAGGTACAGCAGTGATCAAGTTTAATGACTTTGGGTTTGCTCTAGAAAGCGAGTGAAATATTCATGCATATGAATACCCAGATGGTTAAACCGCATAAAGACTCACAATATCCAAAATTTAACGCTTGTTATTTGCTTTATTTGATTTTTGGGTGATCAACAAATATAAGGCTTGAGTATGACTGGTTATTACATTTCTGCCATCCTCACCAAGACTTTTGCTAGAGACTAACACCCCTTTCAATTTGGCGTTTCTTTATGTTTATATCACATACTTTACTCTACTGGGTTGTTTTAAGACCTACCAATGCACCAATGCAATTAAGCACACAGTCTTTTAAGCTTACTTTTTGCTGAACTTGGGGTCAAAATAATCAATGTACTATCATTTTCTCTTTTTGCTTCAAAAACTCAATATTTTAAGGAGCATAAAAAACAAAATAAAGATAAATTTAATCGCCCCAGTTAACTTAAGTTAATAAATAAATGGCTAACCTTCAATCCACAAGTGAATCATAGGACCAAGACATGCAGGCATGTTTCACAAACTTAAATAACCGACATAATTTTCAGCGAGAAAATAATCTAAAAATCTTTTTGGTTTTTCTCTGTACAAACTTTAAAACACAATATTTTTGGTTTTTTAGATTTTTCTGTACAAAAACATAAATCACATTCTTTTTGGTTTTTCAAAAATTTTAAAAGGTTTTTGGTTTTTATAGATATTTAAAGGGAAAACATTAAAGAACAGAAATCACAATATTTTTGAATTTTGAAAATTTTTTTTAATGTTTTTGAATTTTATCTATACAGACGAAAGCACATTCTTTTTGTATTTTCTATACTTTTCACCCCCTAAAATCTAAAACATAAAAAAAATAAGACTAAATTTATAAAGCAATTAAAAGATAATTATCCTAATTTTAGGATCTCAGCAAGGGTCTTCAATTCATTTAAACCAAGCAAAAAGTAAAACGTGTTTTATCAAATGCTTTGGTAAATAGATCGGCTTTTTGAAAATCAGTGTGTACTTTCTCAAGATCAATTAGTTTCTTTTCATAACAATCCCGTATAAAATGATATCGAATCTCGATATGTTTCGTTTTAGAATGTTGTACGGGATTCTTGGTGATACTTATAGCAGCAGAATTATCAATTAAGATGGGAGTAGTAAGAAACTTCAAACCGTAATCGCGAAGATGTTGTTGTATCCACAGAACCTGGGAACAGCAACTCGATGCTGCAACATATTCAGCTTCGGCGGTTGAAGTAGAGACCGTTGTCTGCTTCTTACACTACCAGGAAACAAGCCGGTTTTCTAAAAATTGACATCCTGCAGTCGTTGATTTGAAGTTGATCTTGCATCCTCCATAATCTGAGTCTGAGTAGGCGGTAAAATAGAAAGAATTATCTTTGGGATACCATAACCCAATGTCAGGATTTCCCCGTAGATATTGCAAAATACGCTTGACCGCTGCCAGGATTTCCCCGTAGATGTTGCTTTCGAGACAAAACATGTTTCAATTGATGTTGATATCTTAGCACTCATGTTTAAGACATAAATATCATTTGATCGTGGTGATCGCATGATAACCATGTCCTCGGGAATCACGTAACCCGGTTTCAAGATAAGACACTCTTTGTCAGTAAATATTGTAGTGTACTTTTTATCACAAATCTGCGATACACTCAATAAGTTATGATCAACCTTGTCACAATAATTTACTTTTTCAAATGTAATATGACCATTTGAAACATCACCCTCTTGTGTGATCATGCCTCCAGAATTCCCAGAAAATGCTACATAACCACCTTGAATATTTCTTACATTGGTTAAAAGGTCGAGATTTTCGGTGATATGACGAGAACACCCGCTATCCATGATCCAGTTTTCACCAGAAATGGTCTTGGATGAACCCTACACATAAACAAAAATGATTAGTTCAAAAAAGCAGCCCAGGCCTCAATCTTGGGCACCTTTTGGTTTTCTCTTTGATCATTAACATTAACAGATTTCAATTGTTGTTCAGCCACTTGTGAATAAGTTACTGGCTTCTTAGACTTTCGTCTTAAATAAGCTGCCTGAACAATGTTTGAATTCCTGTTTTGACATAAAGGTTCAGTTGGAATGAATTTTGGTTTCACTTGACCGTGTGTCTCATTGATCTGAAACACCTTCCGAGGATTCACATTAGAGAACAAGATATGAGTATCATCAGCATACGACATTGGTCGTTTCAGAATCTCCTTAACCACTGGAATTGGTTTAGATTTGTCCTTGATAAAAGGATGAAGATTCTGAAAGTTCTGTTGATTACAATTTCTCACAACATGACCTTGTTGACCACATAAGAAACACGTTCGCATGTTCACAAGATGATGTTTAGAAGTAATTGGAATAGATGATTTATGATGACTCACATTCTTAGTCATGCTCATAGCAAACTCATCAGATAATTCAGATTTCTTGTTTAAATAAAAATCTAAATTAGAACTGTTTGAAAAACTTTGTAGTGTATCTGTTCCAGTTGACTTAACAAAATTAATCTTCTTAGCTTGCTTAAAAAATTGTTGTGCCTTAGTCAATGGATCAGATGAGACTGATGCTTTCGCTTGAGCATACACATGTTCAAGTTCACGAACCTTGGAAGTTTCATTGTAAAACACACTCTCAATTAGCTCAGGCTTAATGATACTAATTGGAATATCTTTTTCAGTGAACATTGTGTCCATTCCTTTTAACTTAAAAACTCTAGCAGCAGATGGCTTAGAATTAGAAGGATTAATGAAACGCATTAGATCCTCATCAGAAATTTTCGGTTTAACTGACTTCTTTGCCTTCATAGAGTTCACTTTCTTTGAATTTTCCTTTTTCTCTTGAGGTTTGTGTCAACCATACACTGCTTCCTCAAATTCGTGAGGTTCGCACAGAATATGATTAGAACTGGGAATGTTCTTATTCTTGTGTATAATCTCTGATTCAAACACATCCTCGATAATGACCTCGTCATTATGTTCAACAAACACCTTTTTGCTTTGGACATGAGATTTTTGAGGAGCAACTTGGGGTTTGACAATTTCAGGTTTAACCATTTTTGGTTTTTCAGAAATTACAGATTCCTTTTGAATCAAATCCTCCTCTTTTCTTGCAAAAGGATTAATTTTATAATCATTATGAAAAGGTGGTGGAATTTCAACAAAACCAATGCCTTTCTTAGAATCTTTTTGTTTTCCAGAAACTTCAATAATTTCATTCAATAAAAACGAAGAATTTCGAAATTTACCCAACTTGTTCTTCAACTCAAGAACCTCATTCTCAAGCTCAGTTATTTTAGAACGATGTTTCAAGATTTCCTGAAACTTTTGGTCATTAATGGTCAGTTTCACAGATAACTCGGCTTTGAGATCATGATTACTTGTCGACAATGCTTCAATCTTTTCTCGAGATTTCATTTGAGACTCAAGAGATTGTCGATAAGTGTCCTTAAGAGAAGCAATTTCTCTTATAAGATTATCATTTTGATTTTTCAAAGCTTCTAACTTAGAGTTATTAGATTCACAATCAACACATGATGCTTTAACAAATGAAGTAGAAGAGATAGAATTACTAACCTCATTGATCTTAGCCATGTAAGCAAACATTGATTCAGAAGACTTGTCGCAAGAATCATCAGAATCAGATCCAGAATCATTATTTGAAGACATCACACTAGCAGTAGCATCTTGACAATCTTCATGTAACCCAAACGTAGCTAAATTTGCTTAAACATCATTGCACAATAGCCTTTGAGACCAATCAATTCCATCTGCTAACATCGCTTGTGTTGTAGAAGTAGACGGTTTCTTTTCAGCATCACTTCCTCGTGGTGAAGAAGCGTTTTGACTTTGACCACGAGGTCCAGTGTATTCTTTTCTTGGTTTGTCGCATTCCTTCGCGAAATGACCGAATTCTTGACAATTATAACACTTCACCTTCAATTTGTCAAAACCCAACTTCTTGTTTAACGCTGGAAGATCTTTTCCAGTTCTCTGCATGAATCTTTTAACTTTACGAACGATCATGGCCATATTCCATTTTAAATCCATGATCTCTAAATCATCCGGATCTATTTGATCATAATCCTCATCTGTTAACTCACTCGTGGCAATTTTACTACTCACCAGGTTTTCATATGAAGACATAAATGCTGTCAGAAAAGCAAAGTTTTGCTCAGCTTCCTTCATATTCACACTAGGAGGTGTAGCAAATGGATTAGTACTAGTAGAACTTCCAAAACCACCTGAATTACCAGCAGAGTAGAAACAAACTTTTGGATCATTAAATAAAGCAGATTCTTTTTCACTTGCGGCATGAGTAAGAAAAGCAGTGATAGGTGAGATTGTTGAACTCAGAGGCATACTTCCACCATAGAAAGCCGGATCTTGATTTTCTTTTGAAGACTTTTGACACTTAAGATCATATTCTCTTGCTTCGATCTTTTGTAGGAATTCAAGTGCTGTCAAATCTTCATTCAGAAAATAATCATTCTCTTTCAAAACCATGAGAAATGTTGAATAGGAACTAGGAAGCACACTCTTGATAGTGTCAATTTTATCTCTTTCAGAAATTTCCATTCTCATTTTATCCATTTCAGCAATCAAATGACTAAATCTGGTAGTCATTTCTTCAACTGTTTCTCCTTTTAATATATTAAAGTTTCGAAATTGAAACTTGAGCATCACTTTCTTACTCTCAGCTGTGTTACTCATGCTTCTCATACGCAGATGTTGAAACAAAGATGCACATCTCTTGATACTTCCAACTTGATGAAAAATATTCTCTGGTAAAGCCATAGTCAATGTAGAATATGCTTTTATCTCAATTTCTAAAGCTTTCTTCTCTTCTTGTAAGTATTGAGAGACAGCTTTAGGAGTATACCCAACAGTATCATCACCAATCATTGGTGCAACATAAACCTCATCCAGACAATATGAACATTCAGGATGAACCGATCCTAAATGTGCACGAAACCGAGGTTCCCATTTGGCGAAGTCACTGAATTTCATCAATCTTGGACATTTAGAATGTGAACCAATCTCGGTATCAAGTTGCAACATATGTTGCATCAACATATTTTGAGACGCCAATGCATACATACCGGCCATCTTTGAAAATAAACAAGTAATAAAATATCTTAACGAATCAGTGAACAGTAGTAGCGAATGGTGAACAGTTGTAACGAACTGTGAACAGTTGTAACGAATTGAGACTTAAAGAATCAAGTCTTAACGAATCAAGTCTTAACGAATGAGGAGAATAGGTTAACGAATCAAAAGTCAACTAAGCGAGTCAACCTTAACGAATCACAACTAAGTTTAACGAATCACTCAAATGGCGAAACAGATAACGATTGTGATAAAGGCTTAACGAATCACAAGTCAACTTAACGAATTGACTAAACGAATTGACCAAGTCAACTTAACGAATTGATCAAGCGAATTGACCAAGTCAACTTAACGAATTGATCAAGCGAATTGACCAAGTCAACTTAACGAATTGATCAAGCGAATTGACCAAATCAACTTAACGAATTGATCACACGAATTGACCAAGTCAACTTAACGAATTACTTAGGAATGCTTAGCGAATTAAGATAACGAATCAGCTACAGTTAATAACGAATCAACACTATAGCGAATTATAATATAACGAATCAGGTTGTTACAACCGTTTGTAACAAACTTGATTCCTTTTTGCCACGTGGCAAAAAGTTGTTAAAGCACAAATTCCAAGACTAACACGTGTCAAACGAATCAGTTATCTAGTTAACGAACTAGATAACACGAATTAATTAACTCACATGAATCAGTTAGCGAACTGATTAGCGAATGGCACGAGTTGATAGCGAATCAAGTTAAAGACTTAGCGAATCGCTTGAAAATTTATAGCGAATTGCCATCATCTTCAAATCTTCAAATATTCAAGAACAAATTTCCAGAAATATGAAGTTCAAACCCAGAAATACATCAATTCCAGATCTGTATTACACACTCAATTGTCAACCAAAACTAACAAATAATATACCAAAATGCTCGTAATCGCAAAACGAATTCAACCCAACACATCTCGTAACCAATTAACACCATACACGAACCAATTTCGACCAAAATCAAACCCCTGTTCACGGACTTAAACCGAAAGCACAATACACATCCCAAATCCAATTCACACTCCAATTCCACACAATTGAACCTCAATAATACCTTAAATAAACCAAAATCACTCTAATCCATCCATATTCAATCCAAATCAACTCAAATTAATTCAAATTCAATCCAAACAGAAAAATAACACAAAACTATAATAATAACAATCAAAACCAAGTGAATTGAGCCCCGAATGCTCTGATACCACTTGTTTGATCCCCTGACTTACACTCGTTCTAATCAACAACTCAGATCTGATCCAGATCTATATGTTGATATTAATTAAACGGATCTAAGTCTTTCTATACCTTAGTTTGATTGTTATGTAATATATATTATCAATAATATTAATCGTGAAGCTTGTGAGAGAGAGAGAATACTTTAACTTATTTCAGAATAATATTGGTTCTCTCAAAAAAACTTCTTTTTTACAAGTGAACAGTGGTTCACTATATATAGAAGACGATCTGGTTCGCTAACATCCCCTAGCGAACCAGAATCCCCTTCGTTAAATAACTTAATTAACTTAACGAACCACTCCCTGATTCGTTAACATCCCCTAACGAATCAGAAAGGAATACATTATAAAGTCCTAGTTCGCTAACATTCCTAGCGAACTAGACTTAACCTTAACGAACTAGTCTTAGTTCGCTAACATTCCTAGCGAACTAGACATGACATAACGAATTAGATAAACAAACATTAAATATTACATTAAAATAATCAAATAAACATTTAACGATAATTACAAAGACTCGAGACGCAAAACCGTGCACTAACAAGATTACAAGCTATAAGTTTGTGACTTTCTTGAGAAATAATGGCAAAACTATCATAAGAATTTTAAAACGCGGAAAATCGTATGATCTAAATTTTTTTATTTGTGAAAATTTATAACGAACCAAAGATTGCATGATGAAAGTTGTTATGAAAATAAATTTGGCTAGTGAAAATTTTACCACGTGTATTGTATTATGTGGTGTAAATAAAAAAAATAATGGAATAGTTATGAAAATAAAATTTTATTATAAAATTTTTGTACAAGGACCTTAAAGACAATTTAAAGTGTAAATAAAAAAATTGTCGTGAGAGGTTTAAATAATTAAAATTTTGAAGTGATCGTCCAAAATAACGGAATAGTTATAAAAATAAAAAAAATTTATAAAATTTTTGTATAAGAACCTAAAGACAATTTAAAGTTTATACAATAGGAAATTTACTTGAAAAGTTGAGGTGAAATTTATCATAAAACTTTCTTAATATGATTATATATATATATTTAACCTATATCGAAGAGATCAAAATGAACGAAATTTGTGATAAAAATCATCGTGAAATCAAAATGAGAAAAATGGTGTAATACTTTACCATATAAAATCGAGATATAAAATAATTATTAACAGTATAAAAAAAATATAGCATTTATAAATGAAGACTTGTGATAAGAATTTATAACAAAATAAAGGGAAAATGGTTTAAATTCTTGAAATGTAATAATAATGTTTTAAGATTTTAAGGCGGAAAAATTATGCATGAACCACCATGACTTGATATCCCGACACTAAAAACCTTTTTTTTTTACAAAAATACCATGTTGGAATCTAAACATGTGCACGTACCACCGCGTCTTTTCATGTCTTTGACTCAAATAACGATTGTAACAAAAATAATAAATCAGAATACAACGTCATGTCAAAACACCAGTCCACAAACCACCGCAGTTCTATTGTTTTGACACCGAAAATTTGGATGACGAGCGGAACGCTCGCATTCGACTACTTAAAGTGGTCATCTCATATGAGACAATCTTAAAGGAGATTTGAAACAACGGGATCAAAGTTAAGCTCGTGATCCATAAAATACAATAAAAACTAATGTTTTTGCGTTTTAAGGTAAGGATACCTTGGAGTACTATGAAAATGTGTGTATGTGTATATTTATGATTTGATAAAATAAATAAGTATATAAATAAACAAGTGTAATGAATAATCAAGTAGGGTAAACATGTATAAGCAACACGTATAAGGACCCTAAAGTAAAGACTATACTAGGTCGTTACGTCTAACCAACTATCTTATTGTCTTGTGGCTCTGATACCAATCAGTCACACCCCGACCAAAGGCGGAACATGTCGGGGTGCAACCAATTAACCAAATACACAAGACACTATTTTAAAGTGACAATATTTAATTAACTTATTTTATTTCATAAATCAATAAACAACACATCTCGTTCATATAAACAAATTTGAAAACAAGTAGCAATCATATTGTTCGTTTTACTAATACCCTAATGGTCTTGGTAACGTTTTCGTCAAGTCCTCGAGTCAACAAAAGTCAAACATGTAACATTTCATAAAATAAAGTTTGTCAACACAAAGGTTGGTGAGCAATTCATAAGTTTGAGCATATAAGAATATAATAATAAAAGAAAGCCACAAAACTTGTATACAAAACAATAAATAAAACCTATAAACTTGGATAAAATAGTTATCGCTAAACAAGTTAGCGACACCTAGCTATAAGGGGATGCCAAATAGTCTAGGATTTTATAGTTATCGTTAATAGCATTACGTTAACGACACCTTGCCATAAGGGGTTGCCAAATGGTCTAGGATTTATAGTTCCACCATCCAAAAGCGATAAACACATAAGCATGTAAGCATAGAACACCAAATTGAGCAATTATTTAAGTAAGTATACAATCATGTTTGTGGGTTTATGATTCAAGTAAATAAAGCATTTAGTTTGATAAGTATTAAATGTCACCCCAAAACAAAAGATGGAAAACGGGGTATGAAAGTACTCACCTCGATTGACGAATCGAGAACTAATAAATGATTGACAAATAAATGAAGCTCGAACGGTAAATGAACAGATCCGACTTGAATCGATAAACACCTTAACTAAAATAAATAATATAATATATATTAATGAACTTGAAATCATAATGAAACTATAGTTGAAATCGTAAATGAAATCCTTAACGAGGGGTCCGGTCTTTATAATAGTTACCGGTTAACGTGCTTGAACTTATACTTAGTTGATAATCAAATAAAATGATATCGTATTAATGAGCTTTAAATGATTACAAATATTAAACAGAGACTAACCGCGTTTAAATCAAGAGTTTGGTTTGTATAGAAATGAATTAATAATAATAATAACGTCAAAATAGAAATGACATTATAATTAAATAAAATGAAACCGAAGTCAAATCAATAATGGGTTGAACCAACGTTAATTCGACTTATTAATTATAATTATATATAAATTTTAACAATGTTAAGGTTAATAATAATAGCATTATTATTAGTTATATAGCTTGATTATTTTATAGATTTTAATAATAATCTCAGTAGTAATAGAGATTTTAGTAATAACACCTACTAATAATAATAATAATAATAATAACTTTAAAAATATGTCTTTTATATATATATATAATGATAATGATAGTAATATATAATAGTAATACTATGAATTAAATCTAAAATAATAATATAACATTTATATATATATATTTTATATATAAATCCAAGACCGATTCTAAAGAGGTTAGTAACTCGGGTGTATTACGTCTTAAATAACCAAACCCGATTTGATTACATTTGCTGACAAACCATTTTTCCCCAAAATCATTCCAACCAAAACTAAAACTCAAATCAATCAAACTAAATCCGGTTAGGATAACAATTTAAGACCGCGAACTCCATTATGACAACAAAACGAACCAAAATCCGAAACTAGTATACCTATTATGTCCACAAGTCGTCGGAGATGAAGGCTGCCGGGGATGTGGTGGGTCACCACCACCGTGCTATATGTCCTGTCGCCGGAGCGCATCCCAGCCGTCAGAGGCGTGCCGGAAAAACGCATCAGAGAGAGACGGAGAGAGAGATAGAGAGATAGAGGCGGAGAGAGATAGAGAGAGCCGAGAGTGAGAGATTAAGGGACAGAGAGAGCCGGGGGAGAGAGAGTGAGGGACGGAGAGGGAGAGTGAGAGAGACAAGAGAGAGAGACACAGCGGTACACCGGTGGCCAGTTTTCCAGTCACCGAAAAAAACGAGTAGCAAGGGGGAGGGGGCTGCCGGAGCAGGGGCTCGCCGGAGGTACAGAGAGAGGGAAGGATAGTGTGGTGGCGGTGCGTCGGAGGTGGTGGCCGGAGGTGGGGTTGGACGTAGGTCGGGAGGGATAGGGTGGTAGGCGCCGCCAGTCGCCGGAAAACGGCGCCGGAGTCCGAGAGGAAGAAAGGAGCGGGTGGGATATTATGTTAGGGTTAGGGTTTATTTTGTGTTTATATATTTATCACATATTTTCATAACACCCCCTCTAAGTTTCAATCAAAGTTTAAAAGGAGTTTAAAGGTTTTTAGACTTATAACAACTTTACAAAAAATCAGTTTCGACCCCTTAAGTTTTTCTTAACGACACTATAATATGACAAAACAACGATTTATTGATGATCGAGGTATATAATAATATTATATAACACTTAAAGAATGAAACAAAAATGTTGAGTCGGGTTTACATAATAAAAGTTTACAACACGAAAACAAATCGAGGCCCGAATTTGACGAATGTCACATACGTTTCACCAACCGACAACATTATATTAAAGGCCAAGTCATCCCGATACGACCCAACGACCCGCATCGAAAAGCGTGCCAATGAGTTTTGAAGATTTTGGTATGCATCGATTCTTGTGCCAAGGAGGGTGTTGATCAAGGAAGCTTAAAATGGGTAAAAGCGTCGAAGTGTTGCCCAAGTTCCTAGGGGTTTATAAGCAAAGCAAGGTAGGCATAATGCCTGAGTAAAATAATAATAAAATATTAAAAGGTTTAAAACCCTAAGTCAAGGGTATACTCGATACCTCGAAAAAAAAAAAAAAACATGACAAAGAATATAAAAGAAAGAAATGTAATTATAATTTGATTCTTGGTTATAACTATTATTTAAGTTTATTATTATTATTCTTAAATAATAAGTAAGAGAAAAGTATATGTTTCTTCAAGAAGAAGAAACGTAGTGTTTAAAAAAAGTAAAACTAGAAGTTTAACTTTTAAAAGAAAAGAAAGTATATTTAAACTAAAAGTTTAAAAAGAAAATATAATCGAGGTAAAGATTATACAAAAAGAGACTAAAGGTCTTAAGCCAGATTAAAGATCTGGTATTAACAAAAGGTTATACTCGTATTATAGGTGCGAGATAGCAAGGAAGAACCGGTCAGTGTATTGAAGCTGATCTTTTCAAAGAAATGTGAATGCGCCCAACTTTATAAACTTGTTTAATCGGTCCAAATAAATTAACTGAAATACATGAGATTACGTATCTCTAAAACATTATAAACAAAATTAATCGTTGGCCCTCAGGCTGTCATGTACGTTTGTTTGGATCCTTACATATGTGGTAAAAAGTCGGTGGGCACACCGCGCCACACCCTGTCATGAGCCTCCGCCACAATGGGTCGGACCTAAGTGACGTCCGAGTTAGGGTGATCATGTGTATACTGATGGTACCTAAGTAATGCCGAACGCTACGGTGTTTGCTGAGTTGTTTGTGCAGAACTTAAGTTTATAATTGTGTGTTGTTTTAAAACTTGATTATTCCTAAGCCACGATGGGCCGGACCTAAGTTATTTCTCGAGGGGTAATCAAGTAAAAGAAAATATTTTATGCGTCAGCTTATTTACCAGCATGTGTTACTGACGTATTTTCTAAACATTTTACAAGTGATGAAGGATTATCGCTTAAAGCATCGAAGTTGGAGTAGGCGATCTGATGGCTCAGATCATTTTTGATAACCTTAAAGTATGTGTAAACGATGGTTTAGATAAACAAGTAAATATTTAATTGGTATTTTATAATCCCGTCTTTTGATATGTAAATAATAATATTTTAATCCACGCAAACATATTTTCCGCTTTAATCCGCTAACTCTGATTTATTTATAAATGTGGTACCAACTGTTGGTCGCACGCCCAGGCCTAAGATGGGCGTGTGACTGGTTGGTATCAAAGCCATTGATCTTAGCGAATTAGGTATTAATTGATAATACCTCAGCTTCGATCCAAGTGAATAAGAATTATTATTACTTGTTTAATTTAAAGAGGGATAAGATAGGCTGGTAAACCTTTTCAATCCCTCTTCAATCTAAACCACCCTTAGATGTCTTTCAAGAAAATATTCGATGGCTTCATGCGCGACACAAGGAGAGCCGGATGTCCTGATCCACTGCCAAAGGACAACATGAGTGATGACTACTACGAAGACTTCTTCAATCAAGCTCATCCAATTGAACGACCCACACCGGTGTATTTCCCTGGAACTGAACAACTATCAATCAACATACCCGATGATCCACCGATGCAAAAGTATGATCTCCCAAGAAACTCAAGTTACCATCCATCAAGCATTCAGGAGTATCATCCATCCGACATATCATCCGTCAAGCATCCCGGAGTATTACCCGTCTGACATCCCGACGTATCAACCGTCCAATCCCCATCCGTCTTATACATCCCTAGCCAATAGACCAATCAAGAAGGAACCCAAGTCCGACTCTTCCGACCTGACTGGATGCAATGTCACTCCGATCAAAGGCGATGGCACACTGGAACCTCTGCCTACAACTCCGTTGATTCTCACCCTAACGATGGACCTTCTCAAAAACTGAAGATGAGAGTCATTCAACCTTAAGAGAGTTATCGCTTGCACCCTTCAGTGGCTAATACAGCAAAAGCTATTAAAGAAGATGAAGAACCAGAAGAAGAGGAAGATCCACAAGAAGAGGAAGACCCCGAGGAATATCCCGACGAAGAAATCTCTAGGGCAGTAACAACTCCAATGGAGGAACCAACAGACTGTGACTGCTCGCCCGGACAAGGATGTGTGCAACCTTTCTTCCACAAAAGTCCAAGTTATGGTTCTGTAGATCCCTACATGCAATAACTTAAAGAAATCAAGAACAAGTATCCGCCAACTTTTCCACCATATAAAGGTAAAATTCCTTCATTTCAAGAACAACCAGACGAGATCCGTGAACAAGAGGCGGCAGCTGAAGCATTCTTCAACTACCTATTTGAAGTTACCTTGTCACCATATCCAACACTACGAAATCGTGATGATGGGATACCGCGATCCACCACCACAATACGGTTATCCGAATGTGATCCCGCAGTCCCAAAAAAAGCATCTCAATCGAGCATTACATGTGACCGATGAGTTGAGGAAGAAGGTGGCCAAAGAAGGAATCAAGAAGAAGAAAATAGGAGACAAGCTTCTTCACAAATGAAACATGATGACCAAGATGGTGAAAAAGTTCATGAAGGACTAAGAATAGGATAAAATGTTATTGTTAATGTTGTAATGTGTGTTGAAATAAAGACAGGAAAAAATATATATATCAAAGTGATGGTATATATATGTTGTGTGAAATAAATGTAATATATATATAGATATATATATATATAAAGTGAATAAATAAAACGTTTGATTAAGAAAAGAATGTAATTTAAATTTCAGCATGTCAAATCAAAGTAATGCTGAAGCTTCTCGAAAGGAAGCAGAAAACCGTAAAGATAAAGAAAAAGAACTTGAACAAATCCCCGAAAGTTATATGGATCAAATTTCGAAATATGATAAAAAAAAAAGTCGTAAGAGCCGAATCCCATATTAGTACTCAAACCAACCCCGTTGAAGCATCTCGAAAATCCGTTAAATCCCGCCCTAAACCATCTCATATCGAAGAAAACGTTCATAAGTCCAATAATGATGGTAGCATAAAACAAAAGTTTAAGAAATTAAAAATCAAAAGCAGCTCATTTAAAGATTTTAAGAATTTTGGACCGAAAGAATTTTATGGCTATAAAGGCGCCATAGCAACGTTAAGGTGGCTAGAAGAGATGGAGTCGATAGTAATAATAAGTAAGTGCTCCGAACAAGAGAATATTCAATATTCAGCCCAAATGTTCAAAGGCAAAGCTCTGGAATGGTGGAATAATCTCATCATGAGCAAGGGAAGACAAGTATTATACAATCTGACATGGGAGGAATTCAAGGAAATGATGCTGGCAAAATTTATGCCCAATGCACGAAACTGACAAAATCCAATCAAAACTTCTCAATCATAGAGTCGTAGGAACTAATCTTCGAGAGTATAACACCAAGTTCCATGAATACTGTCGACTTGTGCCCCAACTGGAAACCCCTGAGTCCAGCAAAGTAACATGCTATATTTGAGGACTCCCGAAGGAAATCCACAACATGGTAAGGTCTCACCTACCACAAACTGTTGACTCCGCCATGGAATTAGCTAGTTATTCAATGAATGATATGATCCGCAATAAGGAGGAAGATAAGTAGGTGGTGCCGTTGAGTGACCACAAAAAGAATCGAGGTGCTCGCTTCAAGGGCAAGGGTGTCGAACAACGAAAATCTGGATTCAATTCCAACTACACCCAATGCAAGACATGCAAGAAATATCACAAGGGTAGATGCCACTTTTCTCCATCTACAACCACAATTGTTTGCGACTCATGTCACAAATCCGGCCACGCAATGGCCGATTATTGAAAGAAGACGATTACTTGCTTCAATTACAATGAGATGGGACATTTAAGCTTTGATTGCCCCAAAAACAAACCCGCTGCTAGTGTTTCGGGTGGAAGTGGCCAAAGAAATGAAGCGAAGAAAGGAAACGCAAGATTCTTCGTTCTTGATACCAAAAAGGCGGCCGATAGGCCGAAAACCATCACCGGTACGTTCTTAGTTAACGACACGTATGCTAGGGTTTTGTTCGATTCAGGTGCCAACTAATGTTTTATAGATTATAGCTTTTGTAGTCTATTAAACGAACCTCTAACAAAATTAAACAAAACTCTAAGCGTCGAGACCGCTAGTGGTGAAATTGTTAAAATCTCCGAAGTCTTAGAAAACGGAAAAATCTTGTTAGCTAGTTACGTTTTGCTTATTAAATTGTTGCCCATGACTCTTTCTGGTTATGATATCGTACTTGGTATGGACTGGTTATCCAAAAATCATTCCCATATCGTTTGCAATAGCAAAACCGTTGAACTTCAAGCCCCTGATAAACGAATCATTCGAATTGAAGGGGACAAAGACGCTGGCTAAGTTAGCATAATCTCCATGATCAGGGGTAACAAATGTTTATCTTGAAGTACATGCCACCCACCGACAACATTATATTGAAGGCCGAGCCATCCCGAGATGACCCGACGACCCGCCTCGATAAGCGTGCCGACGAGTTTTTAAGATTTTGGTGTGCATCGATTCACGTGCCAAGGAGGGTGTTGATCAAGGAAGCTTAAAAAGGGTAAAAGCGTCAAAGTGTTGCCCAAGTTCCTTGGGGTTTATAAGCAAAGCAAGGTAGGCATAATGACAATAAAATATTAAAAGGCTTAAAACCCTAAGTCGAGGGTATACTCGATACCTCGAAAAATAAAAAAAGAAAACATAACAAAGAATATAAAAGAAAGAAATGTAATTATAATTTGATTCTTGGTTATAACTATTATTGAAGTTTATTATTATTATTCTTAAATAATAAGTAAGAGAAAAGTATATGTTTCTTCAAGAAGAAGAAACGTAGTGTTTAAAAAAAGTAAAACAAGTAAACTAGAGGTTTAACTTTTAAAAGAAAATAAAGTATATTTAAACTAAAAGTTTAAAAAGAAAATATAATCGAGGTAAATATTATACAAAAAGAGACTAAAGGTCTTAAGCCAGATTAAAGATCTGGTATTAACAAAAGGTTATACTTGTAATATAGGTGCGAGATAGCAAGGAAGAACCGATCAGTGTATTGAAGCTGATCTTTTCAAAGAAAGGTGAATACGCCCAACTTTATAAACTTGTTTAATCGAGTCAAATAAATGAAAGAATTACATGAGATTACGTATCTCTAAAACATTGTAAACCAAAGTAATCGCTGGCCCTCAGGCTGTCGTGTACGTTTGTTTGGATCCTTAAATATGTGGTCATGAGCCTCTGCCGCGATGGGCCGGACCTAAGCTACGTCCGAGTGAGGGTGATCATGTGTATACTGATGGTACCTAAGTAATGTCGAACGCTGCGGTGCTTGCTGAGTGGTTTGTGTAGAACTTAAGTTTATAATTGTGTTTTGTTTTAAAACTTGATTATTCGTAAGCCACGATGGGCCGGACCTAAGTTATGTCTCTAGGGTAATCAAGTAAAAGAAAATATTTTACCAACTGTTGGTCGCATGCCTTGTCCTAAGATGGGGCGTGACATACATTCAACAAAACCATTATGTTATCATCAGAATGTTTATTTTAGATTACTTGAAATTACTTATTCAATTATTATTAGTTTTGGTTAAATAAAGTTTGTAGAATGTTCAGGTATAATGAAGTTTGCATACGTTAGAAAACAAACAGCCTTCTTATAGCATACTACAGAGGTTTGATCAACATCTTCTGCTGCAGATGTGATCTGCAGACTTAATGTATTTTACTTCTGATAAAACAAACAACACCTTAGTGACGGGTTGAGATTGAAATGTTCTATCGGTAACTAATTCTATTTTAACTAATAATAAAATATTATATTTATTATATTTATCGTAGATACAAATTACAAATAATAAAAACGTACCGTTAATTTTAAAACAATACTAATCCAATAAAAGATAAATGTAATATATCGTATATGAAATTGCATGAAAGTCCTTACACTTCAATAACTAGTTCCGTACTCACCATGATTGGAGTTTTGAAGACAATAAAACTAAAACATTATCAGTATTTTCACCCTAATAAACTTTTTACATAACTGTAAATCAACAAACATAAAATTAGTTATTTCGACTAAACTTATTCATTCACTTCCATTACCACTTTACCGGAACCATGTGAATGCTAGGAGTATACCAATTGTCAGTCATATAAATAGCGGTTTTCTTTAGACACCATATTTTTATAGGGAAACCCTTCTATACGTCTGTATGCATATAGAGGTTGCTGCCCCTTGTATCCTATTAGGAGCTGCCCCTAGGACCTTGCAGTTAGGGGTGTTGTCCCTGGACCCTTGTTTGTTAGGGGTTTCACTAACATAGATATATGATCTGGTTAAGAGTAGTAAAGTAATGCTTTTAATTGTTATACAGTTAGTTGTGTCCAGCTAAAAGAATGTGTGACCGAAAGTGTGACATCTGCCCCGATCCGACCCGACCCAGGTACCCGTTTCTCCGATCCGATCTCTTTCTTTTATGATTTAATATTTATTTATACTTATACTTTACTTTTAATAATAATAATATATTTTCCTTCCCGCCGTCCCGTCCCTCTTCTTCTCTCTTTCCGCCTTCTTTTCCCTCTTGTTGCCGTCCCGCCTCTTTCTCTCTCTTGTCGTTGTTCCGCCCTTTAGCCTTGAACCCCCCCCCCCCCCCTTTTCTCTTAACTCTTTGCTTGTCCTTTGTTCCTTCCCGCCTAAGGTTGTCTGCGCAGCTCCACGCGCCAGACTCCTTACAAGGAAGCCTGCGCGAAGACCAGTTGTTCCTAGCAGGGTCCAAGGGGCAGAGCCCCTGGCTGGGATCTAGCAGGGTCCAGGTTAGCTTGGAAAAATTTTATTTCCATTAGCTATCTTAACACAATTTTCATTAGAATTCTTAATTATTATTTCATTTGTTAACCCATAGAGTTCGAGTGCTTCTTTGCAATTAATCCATTCTTTTCTAAGTCCAGGGACCTTTCTATCATTCTTTCAAAGTTTAATTCGTTATCCAGTTCGTTAACGAATTGACTCATTCGTTACTTCTTAACTTTATAACGAACTGGTCTTTTATAATTATTTGACCCTTATAACAAATTGAGGGTTCATTCGTCATTTCCCCGTAATAAATTACTTAATGAACTGTTAAACGAACTGCTGCTAATTCGTTATTTCTTCTTAACGAAAGGGCATAACGAATTGATGTTAATTCATTATTCTCCCGTTAACGAATTACGGTTAGGTCAGAATGTCAGGGAACATTCTCTGGCATTTCCCGTTGTTTCGGCGCCGCTATGGCCGGAAAAACGGATCTCACCGGAAAAGCGAGATATCGCTCGTTTCACCACCGTTTTCACCGTTTTTCATCTCGTTCGATCCAGATATGAGCTAGGGTGATCCCTAAGCTCATATTTTGATCGTTATACCCGATTCTATCCGGATCTCATGACTTTAATGGTTTAGGGTGTCGGCTCGTCGTTTCGCGACTAGATCTAGCGGTTTATGATCCATGTAATATCATACTATCATTACCTCGGGTCGGGATCGGTTTTCCTTCTTGGTTTCGGTTAGGGAAAAAGAGAAATATGAGAGAGAGCTTAAGTGTGTGTTTTTGATGGTGTATGGAATGAGTGGAATGAATGGATTATGGGTTAATTAAGGTTTATATATCATGGGTCATGGGCTTAAGCCCATGGTATTTTCTTCCTTCCTTTTTAATCCAAGTCCATAACCCATATCTATTTAACCCAACACTAGCCCGACTCATAATAATTCATATTTTATTTTATTAACTGAAACGAGAAAACGGGATGTTACACTACATATGTACAAGAAAATAAATTTCTGATACTGTAAATAAGATGTTATTCAACTCACACCACTAACACTTAAAAGAGGATAATTTTATGGTTCATAGACAAAATACAAGTATTACTTCCAGCTTTAAGTCTCTAAGGAGAAGTCTCATTGCAAATATATGTCATTACATTAGGCCTATGCATTACAAGACTATCCATAATTCAAAAGAACAACTGGCTAAAATTGATAGTTATATAGATGATATTTAAGCTTGTTAATCCTAATATTCCCATCAACACATGATTGGTTGAGTCTAGTTCTATATGTATACCCGAAATCAACAAATAACTAACACGAGTGTCAATGACAAATTTACATGTTAAGGTTATTAGAACCATGATAAACTGTCTTTTAATTACACTTTATGATACCTTAAATATCTGGAGATTAATCAGAATTTAGTATCAATACTTAAGCTACATTATGATAGTTATGACGTTTACATGGCCAACATAAAGTCACTATATCCATAAACTCTTATATTATTTGTTATCAATATTCGGATTGAAACATTTATAAAATAGAACTAGATGATACTACATACTTTCACAACTTTTGTTATCATGCAAATATAAATTTAATAAAAGACAATCAATTAAAACCAAATTTGATGAGAAATCATGACATGGTTGATGAGGGTGACTTTTCATATAATCTCATTCTTAGTGATTTTAAATCCTGTGTTAGATGCCCTAAACTTTGTTTGGCTTAAGAAATAAGTATGGGTCCACCAGAAGTTATATTTCACTTAAATTCGTGAAACTTATTCAAACAGACTATTCAGACATAATTCCTTTATCATTTAAAAGGCTGTTTACTAGTGTCTAATATGTCTTCCACGGTCCACGATCTTAAAGAAATATATTCATATATATACTTAATATGATTTCTTCTACTTATGTTCCTATATCTCTTATGACATATGAACGTTAATGGAATCAAATCAAGTCTAACATATATATGACATATTCCCAAGTCATGTACATCATTGAAACTTTTCTTGTATTTTCCTAGCGATATTAAAGATCAGTGGGAGCCTTAAGTGTCTTAATTATAACCTAGTAGAATTGCAAGAGGTGGGAGAGCGAAAACTTGATATTATCTCAATTACACATCTTGTATAAGACACTGATCCATCACAACACTATTCCATCAAAACTTATCTATTAGAATTTATTACTACTCTTAAAAAAGTTTCAATGTTTCTTAATTGTGGGCATACTCCAATTTCTTACTAAAATAATCCTCACAAAAGAAAATACAACGACTTACATCATTAACTTGTTTCTCTATTAGAAACCATTGGTATTTAAATTTTGACCCTAAGCATGCTAATTTCCTAAGTGTTTCTAAGGTCAGTGGGAGCAGTAAAAGTCCTTATAATTACTTGTTAAAAGTACATGAGGCGAGGGGAAGATAGTCATTAAATTTTACTCCAAAATCAACTCTATGTACACCTCTTGTACACCATACTGCACCAACTCTTACACACTTAGAATCCTGAAAATGATAGCAACCTAACTAAGAGCTAATCCATAAACCTGAGACTTTTAAAATTACCCAATAATCAACTTAGGAGGTCATCTAGGTTTTAAAACCTACTAACATTGATGATTATGTAACCTACCTAACTAAAGTTGAAATAGATGTTGGAAAGTTTAATGATCCTACCCCTTCTAATTAAACCATTAAATCAATCAATCTTCTTAATGGAATAAAGCTATTATTAGCAAAATTGACTCCATAAGTCAGTAACATTTGAGATTTGGTTGAATCACCTAAGAGTGTTCATAACTAAACAAATTCCCAAAAAAAATTAAGACATTAAGAAGCACAATGGATTGTTAAAGTTTATATTCAAGGAGAACCCAATTATCAAAGAATCTTCTTACCTATATTACAAAAGATTTCTTTAAGTATTATTATTGTTCTAGTAGCTTATAATTGTTAAGAGCTACATTAGATGAACATTAAAACAACTTTCCCTAACAAATGGCTTACATACTTATTTGTTCATAAAACAACCTAAAAGTTATAAACTGAAGGTCAAAGAACTTTTAGTCTATAAGTCAATAAAATCCATATATGGGTTAATCCAGACATCAAAATGTGATGAAATCTTTATACAATTATTTTCATCAAAAACCAAGTGGATTAATGTACTTACCTAAAAATGAGTGGGAGCAACTAAAAACAAACTTGTCCTTATAAAGATGACATTCTTCTGACAAGTATATGTTACATAAGTAAAAGCATTGTTCACACACTTTGATATTATAGATCTCAGAGATATTCCTTACACATGTAACAAACAATACTGTTCTACTTTAGAGTATAATAGGAACATATAGATTACTTCCTTATGCTTCATTACGTAGAAGCCTTATATAAGTTCTAGTCTATAATCGTTTAGATATTACTCAAAATTGCAACACACTAGATATGTCTATATTAATGTGAAGCATCAAAAAGAGTACTAAGATATCTTTAAAGGAAACGAAAGACTATAATTTGAAAGAAGAAGTGAGAATTCAAACCGTTAAATTACTCTAAACTTTGTCATATTCAGATATAAGAAAATGTAATTTTCAAGATATATTCTTATGTTAGCAGATAAATCTATCTCATGGAGGAGTCATAATGAACTGATAACAACAATCTGAGTTATAATGACAAAATGTGTTGATTAATCACAACGCAATTAGCAATAAATGTTGTTGAAAATTTATCAGTGGACACATAAGTTTATTAACTCCATATAAATTATATATTGAAGATTTATAGTGATAAAGTCAGCTACCATGTTTTCTTAAACAGTAACAGTTCGAGAAGTGTTGCATTAAAATTTCTATATGAAATTAATTATTCGTTTATGAACGAATTGAGGAAACTAAATTTTCGTATCGAATACATTCATGATACGCTTAAGGATCCGATAACTAAAAGTTTCACCCATAAATATTATGAAAGCGCTTATAATAATGACGGGTTATTGATGACTATGTGCAATTGCATATTAACTATTAAATTTCCTGATCAGTTTTGACTTTGTGCGTCTCTTAATATGTTTTTCATGCATAAAGACATTTAGACGAATTAATATACAAATCAAACGAAGGGCTTACTTGAAAACTTTGATCATAACTACTTAGGTTTTATATAAGGAATATAGTATGATTAATGTGGTCTTGAAATGATGTTCAATTCAATAATTGTATTTCTCTGCTCCAGTTTAAGTTTAAAGCTAAAGTGAGTGTTAACTCTTGATCAGTCTTATCTGATACTCATAACAAATGATTACTCAGCCAAGTGGGAGAATGTAAGATTAAATATATAATTATATATATTTATATATGCCATTATAATCATTTATATTATAATAGATCAACATATCAATTATACCTTATAATATATTAGTTTGGTAATTGTTGATGGACCATACACCCTTACTAGCTAATAAAGGGTTTCCCCTTGGGTGTATATAAAGAGAGATAAATATCCACATCATAACCTAATCACACACACATAACAATTTTGTGTGCCTCCTCTCTCCTAAAAACCGGGTTCCTCTCAAAAACCCTAATACCATCCTTAACTATACATCCTAAAAGGGAACTCGACCAAGCTGACAACCATGTCGTCAATGTGCTCTTTAAAACGTAGAGATAATTATGTATGTAATAGTAGACTAAAACGAGAAAGTATGAAAGTAATAAATTATGAAAGAATGTAAGTATGAAGTATAAGCAAGTTAAGTAACAAATATGTGTCTACAGATACATATAAGTATGTATGTGAATGAAATGTATGTTGCTTGATTAACTTGAGCTCACTCAGTGTAGCTGACTTTTAGTATGTACACAGGCAAATAGGATGGGGCAACTGGCTTGAGAGGGAAAAAAGGTGGAAGAATAAAGAAGATGACATCTAAAGATTTGGAGTTATGATATAGACTGATGTTTGAACTTAAAGACATGTTTTTAATATTCTTTAAATTTTAAGTTATGTAATGAAGGGTTGACTTTTAATTATTTTGTGAAAAGTTTTAATTAACAATGATATTTAGAACTGTGTTTATGTGTAAATTTACCACTCAATGTCTGGCACCGGGACTAGGGCCTTACATCCTCTCTTCATTTTATTGAACATAAATTTAGATATAAAATTTATTTATACATTATAATTTCTTTCTATTTAAAAACAATTCTTTCAACTTTATTTATCAACATCCATCAACGTATAACCTTTTTTATATAGACATTAATAATCATTTTTTTCTCAGTTGGCATACCTATAAAAACAAATGTGATGACTAATACTTAAGGTTTATATAACATAAACATGTGTCCATTAAATATCAGCAATACAACTTACACAAAAGAAACCTGTACAAGTTTTAGTACAAAAAATGTATAACATACACAAAAAAATGCAATCTACTTATAAAATTTAGCATCAAACTTTATATAAGCTACACAAAATAAATATATCTTACATGTGGACATTAAATATTAGAAAAATATACAACTTATACAAAAACACATTAAAATATACAATCTTTACAAAAAAAACATATAACCTACATTTACATTTTTACATAAAAACATATAATGTACACATAAACATCTAACAAACATGTGAATTTCAACATCAACAAGTATATATAAGCTACATAAGATGCATAGAACCAACACATCTTTATTTTAAAGTACAACCTTCAAATGTTTTTGTTAATATTAAATGCACATGTGTAGGCTATGTGTATTTTCATGTAGGTTGTATATAATTATCAATTCTTAAATACAAGTGTAAGTTTATGTTTTTGTGTAGAGTGTGTATTTTTATTGATATTTAATGTACATATATGTAGGATATATGTATATTCCGTTTAGCTTATATATATATATATATATATATATATATATATATATATATATATATATATAGAGAGAGAGAGAGAGAGAGAGAGAGAAAGGATAAAGAGAGAACTCTTCCTTAGAGAGAGAACTAATAATAAAGTATTTTTAATTTAATTAAAAAAATATATATTAAAATTTTTTTTCTTTCATCCTTCTTATATGTTGGTATTCTTTACCATAAAAAAATATAAAAATAAAAAAAATATTAAAAATAAAACTCGTTGTAATGCATATATGCAATACGTCGACTTTTTCTTAATGCATATGTGCACTAGTGTGTTTTTATACGTGCGTGTTGATTAGCATATATGAAATTGTTTGTATTGTATATATGCAATAGTGTTATATTATATACAAAAATAAAAAAAATTCGATATAATGCATATGTCCATTAATGTTGTATTACATATATGCGATAGTGTGTATTGTATACAATTATTAGTGTTGTATTTGCATATATTTAATAGTGTGTATTGTATAATGCAATTTTGTTGTATTATATGCAATAAAACACTATTGTTATATATACAATAGCGATTAGTTCACATATGCACTACACCGACATTGTTTTTTTTAGTTATCAATATCATCTTATTTGAAGGAGGAAAGAATAAAAATCACAAAATATTTTTTTAAAAATAGTTAAAAATATTTATTTACTAGTTCTCTAGTTCTCTCTTTAAGAAGAGTTCTCTCTAGATCTCACCCCTATATATATATATATATATATATATATATATATATATATATATGTTGATACTAAATTATATGTGTAGCTTGTACATTGTTATGTAGGTTATATATTATCTTATGCTAAGAATAAATGTAGTTTATATATTTTTGTATAAGACTATAAGTTGTATATTTTTAGTTATAGTATAATACAAACACGTGCAGGATATTTATCTTTTTGGGGCGTATTTTTTATCACAATGTAACTACGTGTTAATTTATGTAGGTACGTTAATTGAGAAAATATATGTATTGATGACTTTGAAAAAAATTATATCTTGGTGGAAATTAATACATTGAGTTAAAAAAGTTGTTTTAGAGACAAAAATATTGTAGTATACAAATTGTAATTGGGTAGGATAAAAAATCAAGAGGGAAGAAAAACAAGTTGCAAAAATAGATGACTTCTTTATATAAATTTTAAATTACTTTAGTTTCATTAGTTATGAAAATTGGAAAAATAAATTAGTGGTTTATTAGTTGTATTACTTGAAGATAGAAGATATATATTATTGCAATTAAACTATTCTCATTTATTTTTAAACACTTATGATTTCAAATTGAACGAGTGGTCCATAGTGATTCTCGCACTGTTTGTACAAAAATAACTCCTCCTCTGAATCATCCTTATAATATATATATTGTAACATTTCAAAAATTTTGGGCTAAATTCGACAAATACAAAAGAAGGGACTTAAAATGAAAATTCTGAATTTCAAAACCCATCGCGCTATGCGATGTATAAGAAATCAACCCATCGTGATACACGATGGATATCTCACAAAACTCTAGGAAGAGCGGTGTCAACACGTGGCAGAGAATGATCAAGGCTAGGGGGCGGCGTCCTGCTACCCGACAACCAACCAAAGCTTCTGTAGCGATACACGATGGATTATATATATTCGGAGGATGTTAGATATGTCATCGTGCTACGCGATGAAGTTTATTTAAAGTTCATTGCGATTCGCGACCAGACCCAAAATTTCTCCTATAAATAGGGAGGTCGGGCTAAGCTACCAGGAATCCCAAACACCTTCATTATACACATACGTATCTAAAAGTCGTGCCACGATCTCGACGTTTCAACGTGTTCGTTTTCTCGAAATACGTGCAAGTAATAGAAATTCTATTGATTTGCTCACCCAAATATCCGACGATAAGTATGAGTGTTGCCCGAATAAAGCCTAGGCATTTCATATAATGTATCCACATAAGGTAGGGGTTCTGCTCGATTGTTAAATTTGGCTCAGGCGTTAGTCGAGGTTTTAGCCCATGGTTACTTCCTTGATAAAAAATAAAGTTAAATATAACTTTTCATAAGATGAGGATATAGTTAAAATATTGTTTCTTTATCTATCTATAATAATATATATAAACGAACCCTTTAAAAGCTCCATGGTTACTTCCTACATTCTCTCAAGCCACCAGGTTGCATTATTTGTAAATGGAGGTTTCTCATTTATTTGACCCGAATTCACGGGTATGGTCTCACCAAACCCCATATATTCCTTAAACAGGTTATAACATCTCATTAAATTGAAAATTAATCTCACAAAATATTTAATATGGAAATACTATAAAATAGGGATATACTAAAAATTAATATATATATATATATATATATATATATGTATATATATTCAATTAAGAAACAATTATATAGTAAAAAAATAAGCGGGTCATGGGTCTCACCAAACCTATATAGCTTTTAAATTAGGTTATAATATCTCATTTATTTGTCAAACTATTTCATCATTAAATCCTAAGTATATTATTAACTTCCTTACAATAAATAAAATTAAAATCCAAAAAATATATATTAAATATTATAAACGAATAATATAAAACAATCTTGTAATACTAGGGATAAAAGCTAGTGTGTGTGTGTGTATGGGTGGGTAATAGTAAAAAAAGAAATAGCTTTCTAAAAATAGTAAGAATAAATCTAGACCCTTGGATCTAGGATCTAGTGTTTGATATTGATAGTTTTCAAAATACCATATATTATACTAGGATCTAGGATTTATGATACATAGTTCCCTAAATAGGCTCACGTAGTTTCCTAACTCTAAATTTTATGTTCTTCCTACTCTTTTTACAAAACTATGTATTTATATTTTAACTCTTTTCTATATATATATATATATATATATATAAAGTTTTATATGAAGGATATATAGTTAAATTGATGTTTCTTCTTGAAGAATAAACACGACATATAAATGATAAATAAATAAATAAATAAATAAATAAGTGGGTCTAAAGGTCCAAATGTTTCATATAAATGATTTATCAAGGTAAACGTTATGTAAAACAGACTAAATGTCTTAAGCTAGATACTACTAGAAAATGAGGCTAATGTAACATTTTAGATGCAACAGTTTTCAATTGTGTTGCTTTTGACTCTAATGCAACTTCGTTCAACGTAAAGGTTGCATTAGAACAAAATTTGACCGTAGATTTGTCAGAAACCATTGAGATACAAACCCGTAATAGACGGTCAGAAAGCCTTAACACCGAGTTACAATTGCCTTCTACTGCCACCATAGACAGCTGGAAAGGCACCGGCAAGTCGGCAACAACTCTGTCCCTCTCTATACAAACGCAACTGTGGAAGTTTTCTGGCGCCTCCGTAGACAATCACAAGTGAACAGCCGATAACAAAAGGCAACGATTTAGCCAAAAATGTGTGTTCAATCTCTCGGGTGAGAGGGAAATGGTGAAGATAAATAGAAAGACTGAAGAGAGAGAGAGAGAGAGAGAGAGAGAGAGAGAAAATGTAAGGCCCCGATCCCGGTGCCCTACATTTGACGTTGGATTTACTCATAAACACAGTTCTAAATATCATAGTGAACTAAAAATTTCGTGGAATATCATTAAAGGTCAACCATGCATTACAAACATCCATAACTTGTCTTTTAAAACATAACATAATTTATAACGTTCAAAACATCATGACAAATCTTCATATGCCAGCCTCTACAATTGCTTAACGAGTGAAGCTCATTCGTTATTCTTTCTTTATCTCTCCGTAGCGAAGGACATAACGAATTGCTTAACGAATGAAGCTCATTCGTTATTCTTTCTTAATGAATGGACATAACGAATTGTTGTTAATTCGTTATTCTTCCGTTAACGAATTAAGGTTAGGTCAGAGAATGTCAAAATATTCTCTGACATTCCCTTTAACCTCGTACGCCGTTTTCCGGCGCCGTCATCGCCAGAAAACCGTGATCTCGCCAGAAAAGCGAGATCTCACTCGTTTTCCACCGTTTTTCGTCCCGTTCGATCGAAATCTGAGCTAGGGTGACCCCTAAGCTCATCTTTTAATGGGATTATACCCAATTCCATCAGGATCCCGTGAATTTAATGGTTTAGGGCGTAGGCTAGTCATTTCGCGACTAGATCTAGCGGGTTTCCTTGGTTATTTCTAATTAGAGAGAGAAAATAGAGAGAGCTTAAGTGTGTGTTTTGGGTGGTGTGTGGAATGGATGAGAATGAATGAATTAATGGTTAATTAAGGTATTATATCATTGGTCATGGGCTTAAGTCCATGGTCTTTTCTTCCACCTTTTTTTTAATCCAAGTCCATAAACCATAGCTATTTAACCCAACACTAGCCCGACTCATAATAACTCATATTTTATTTTATTAACCGAAACGAGAAAATGGGATTTTACAAGTCTTCCTTCCTTAAATAACTTTCGTCCCCAAAACCTAACTATTACTGAAACAAATCTGGATAAAACTTGCGCATCTCTTCTTCAATTCCCAAGTGGCATCTGATCCTTTACGATGCTTCCATATCACCTTTACCAAGGGAATGACCCTGTGACGTAGTTGCTTTTCCTTGTGGTCAACGATCTCTACAGGCTTCTCGATATAGTTTAACTGCTCATCAACCTCAATGTCTACTAACAGCACATGTGACGTGTACTATAGACATTTTCTTAGATGAGAAACATGAAAGGTAGGATGAATTTCTTCTTGCTCCTCGGGTAAATCTAGCTTGTAAGCTACTTCACCCACACGTTCAAGAATCTTAAATGGTCTAAGGTACCCAGGACTTAGCTTTCCTCTCTTCCTGAAACGAATAATTCCCTTCCAGGGTGAGACCTTGAGCATCATATTATCACCAACGTTGAACTCAATCGGTCGTCGCCGCTTATCAGCATATGACTTCTGTCGGTCTTGAGCAGCTTTCATTCTTGCCTTGACCTAATCAAACCTAGACGGGGTTTCTTGCACAACTTCCAATATCCTTCTGACCAATCTCTCCCCAACACACGTGGGTTCTACAACGTCTACCGTATAGCATCTCAAATGGTGGCATGCCAATACTCGAATGGTAGCTGTTGTTGTAAGAGAATTCTCCAAGATGCAGATGATCATCCCAACTTCCTCCAATGTCTAAGACACATGAACGTAGCATATCCTCAAGGGTTTGGATAGTCCTTTCAAACTATCCGTCTGTTTGAGGATGATACGCCGTACTGATGTTCAATCTCGTTCCCATAGATTCATGGAACTTCTTCCAGAATCTTAAAGTAAAACGAGTATCTCTATCAGACGCAATCGATAACGGCACTCCATGTTTATCCACGACCTCCTTAATGAACATGTTAGCTAACGTTTTTGACGAGATGCCCTCACGTATAAGCAGAAAGTGAGCACTTTTAGTCAAACGGTCCACAATCACCCAAATGGTATCATGATGTTTAGCTATACGGGGTAGCTTAGTTATGAAATCCATGGTGATGTGTTCCCACTTCCATTCTGGTATCTCTAAAGGTTGCATCTTTTCATAAGGTTTCTGGTGTTCAGCCTTGACTTGTAAACAAATTAATCACTTACTAACATAATCCACTACATCATTCTTCATACCCGGCCACCACTAGTCTCTCTTTAGATCTTGATTCATCTTGGTGGATCTCGGATGAATCGAGTATCTCGACTTGTGAGCTTCATATAAGATTCGACCTCTGAGATTTCCATGGCGTGGAATCCCCATACGGTCCAACCTAATCTTAACACCATGAGTGTTTTTCGTCAGCTCGTCTTGTTATCCGACAATTCTTTCCTTCTTCATTAGCCCTTCATCTGCAAGCACTTTAGACTGCTCCTTAACGATTTCTTCGAAGAGATCTGAGTTAATACATAACTTATACGACCTTACGGTTGTAATGACTTCTTTATTCTTGCGGCTTGGTGCGTCGGCGACCACATTAGCCTTAGTAGAATGGTATTTGATATCACAGTCATAGTCCTTAATCAATTGTAACCATATTCTTTGTCTCATGTTCAGCTCTTTCCGCTTGAAGAAGTATTTCATACTCTTATGATCGGTGTAAATGGTACACTTGGTACCATATAGGTAATGTATTCATATCATGAGAACATGTACTACTGCCGCTAGCTCTAAATCATGTGTCGATAAGTACTCTGGTGAACTTTCAACTGTCTGGACGCATAATCTATCACTTTCCCTCGTTGCATCAATACACAACCTAACCCATGATGCGAAGCATCGGAACAAACAACCAAATCATCGTCACCATCGGGTAGAGAAAGGATTGGAGCTTGCGTTAGTCTTTTCTTCAATTCCTCAAAAGCATCTTCCTGAAACTTACCCCAACTGAATACTATAGACTTTCTGGTCATTCCGGTCAACGGTGTGGCTATCTTAGAGAAGCCTTCGATGAACTTCCAGTAATAGCCAGCCAACCCTAAGAAACTTTGTATATCAGTCGAGTTTTTGCGGAGTCTTCCAGTTTTTTATCGCCTCAATCTTAGTTGGGTCCACGGTAATCCCTTTAGGATTGATCATGTGACCAAGAAAATGCACTTCAGGCAACCAGAATACGCATTTTGAAAACTTAGCATAAAACTTCTCTTCCTTCAAGACCTCCAATACTTCTCTCAAATGGTCTGCATTGTCAGACTCGCTCTTTGAATAAATCAATATATCATTAATGGAAATGATAACCGACTTGTCTAACATCAACTGACATACCCTATTCATCATATCAATAAATGTTGCAGGAGCACTAGTTAGACCAAATAACATCACGAGGAACTCGTAGTGTCCATACAGCGTTCAAAACGCTATCTTGGGATGTCAGCCTCCTTCACCTTTAGCTGATGATAGCCTGATTTAAGGTCTATCCGCGAAAACCAGTTCGAAACTTGAAGTTGATCAAACAAATCATCAATCCGTGGCAACGAATATCTGTTCTTCACCGTAAGCTTGTTCAACTCTCAGTAGTCTATGCACATTCTCGTACTTCATCCTTCTTCTTAACAAAAAACACTGGTGCACCCCACGGGGAAACACTTGGTCTTATAAAACCCTTGTCGAGGAGTTCTTGTAGTTGGGACATCAATTATTTTATCTCGAGCGTCGCCAGGCGGTATGGTGCCTTCGCGTCGGGTTGAGCTCCTTGTATTAAGTCTATCTGAAATTCTATCTCACGATCCGGTGGCAACCCCGGAAGGTCCTCGGGGAACACTTCTGGATAGTCGCACATGACAGGAACATCTTTCACTTCCTTTGCCTCGGCAATAACTTTGACAACATACGCCAGGTAGGGACCGCACCCTCGCCTTAACAATCCTTTGGCTTTTATCATCGAAATGACATTAAGCCCCGAACTTTCTTTATCACCATAGACCGTCACTGTACCACCATCCAAAGATCTTAACCTTATCAACCTATTCATATAAACAATCTGGGCCTCAAACTCAGATAGCCAATCCATTCCAAAAACCACATCGAACCCTCCTAAGGTCATAACATACATAGTAACAGGGTACTCATGTCCCTCTAATTCTATCTTACAATCCTTAACCATTCTCAATATTCTAACCGAGGTCTCACTCGCGGTTTCCACTTTAAAAGCTTCAGGCACAAGGCAACATTTCATCTTTGCTAACTTACTAAATGTCATAGCTACAAAACTTCTATTCGCACCAGAATTGAACAACACTGAAGCAGAAATACCATTCACTAGAAACGTGCCTATGACAACATCAGGGATCTGCCTAACTTGCTCCTGGGTCAGCATGTAGGCTCTAGTCCTCGGCCTAGGTTGCTCAGCATACTTCCTTCCACTTCCTCCAGCTTCATCAGTACACTCCCTAGCCATATGGCCTGTCTTACCACATCTGTAACATGCGGGCTTTGCAGTGCAATCTAGAGCATAATGCCCCACCTTCCCACACTAGAAACAGGCATTCGACCCAAGCCTTCACTCTCCACCATGAGCTTTACCAAACTTATGATAAACATCAGTACCCTTACCCCATTTGCACTCACCACCGTGCATTTTTTCACACGTCTTACATGGCCTCTTCTCCCACACTCTCTGCTTCTTATCTCTAGGATTCCACAACTGAGTACCAGGACGTTTAGCAGGAACAACCCATGTCTTCTGTTTCTTCTCTTCTACCACCACCTCATCCACAGCAGACCCTCGTAAACCATCTCTGCGAGTTCAACAGCAGAGTCGAAAGTAGCAGGTTTACTTGTCTTGACCAAGGTGCGGGCGTTCTGAGACAATCCTCTTCTTTAACAGTTGCACCTCTTAACTTCAGTGTTAACCATGTCAGGCACCAACCTATACATGCTGTTGATTTCAGTAGTGTACTCGCGGTGTGTCATCCTACCCGCCTTCAACTTTAGAAACTTCATTTCATCCCTTTTCAACCTCAGCATCAGCACAGAAGCTTCTCATTGCTAACTCCTTCAGGTCATCCCATCTCATCGCCTTAACTTCTTCTCGAGTCTTCCTCTGTTCCACCAGGATATAGCTTCATCTCCAAATGACTGTGTAGCATAACCCACTGCTTTCTTAGCACGAAACTCGCTAATCCGGATAACCTTGTCCGTGGCGGTTATCCATAAAAGAGTAGTGATGCGTCCCCTAAACCAGTTAGCTTTGGTGGGTGATAACCTTTGAATGACTTGTAGTTACACCCGCCTAGGCCTCTCTTTCTGTTACACCCGCTTTCTTACCGTCATCCTCTGCCCTCTCAGCAGTCCTCTCATGGCTTCCATAGACTTTTCAGGTTGCAGGTTTTTCACTGCAGCAGCTACAACTTGAACATTGGTTGCCTGAATAGCAGAGTCAAGTTGATACCCTTCATTGTTGCTGGGATTCCGCACAGCTGCACTTCCTTCTTCCATTGTATTAGTAGCTGATTCTACAGAAGGTTCTCAAAAAATACGTGGCCTACCACGATGTCCAGTGCGACCTCCTTGACCAACAGCCTTCCTTGCTCCAGCCATTCGTATTCTATAAGGAAACACAAACGTCATCACTCAAGGAACCATTTAGTTCAAGGATAGTAAGACTAACAGGTAATAACATTGGCCAACTATGATTAGCTGATCACGTTACTCTTCGTGTCCTATTCACTTTCCTTTGTGAGTCCACTTGTGCTAGTTCTACTTCTAACAGTTAGACTATCAAACATTTCACGTGATCAATTACTCTTATCTCTAGAAATTAAGCTACTTCTTACACTTTCTTGCATTATATATGAATTTAATCATGTACTTTACCGTTACTTAGCTTGCTTGAGCGACACATGGCTATCTTAAACTGGCATCTTCTTTCTTTTCTTACTTACATCCCATTCTTTGTTCGAGTCTAAGCATGTAGGATGCTTAACTCTCTCGAACTTATGCTCTGATACCAACTTGTAAGGCCCCGATCCCGGTGACCTACATTGGACTTTGGATTTACTCATAAACACAGTTCTAAATATCAGAATGAATTAAAACTTTCGCGGAATATCATTAAAGGTCAGCCATGCATTACAAACATCCATAACTTGTCTTTTAAAACATAACATAATTTATAACGTTCAAAACATCATGACAAATATTCATATGCCAGCCTCTACGATCCTGCCACGTGTCCCTCTCAAGCCAGCTATCTCCATCTATTAGCCTACGTGCATACTAAAAGTCAGCTATGCTGAGTGAGTTCTAGTTAATCAGGCAACACACATTACATTCACATACTTACGTACATACGTATCCTAAGATACATATTACATACTTAGCATGTTACCTTTCTTTCGTTCGTACATATATATATATACACACACACACTATCTTTCTTTTATACTTTCATACATTCTTTCATATCATCACACTTTCACACTTTCATAATACATACATAACTATCTTTACCATCTCATATATTAGTAGTGTATGGTCCCTTTCTTCTCTATCTCAGATATTATTAGGGTATGGTCCCTTTCTTCTCTATCTCAGAATTTATTGGGTCTGGTCCATTTCTTCTCTATCTCAGATATTATTGGGTCTGGTCCCTTCCTTCTCTATCTCAGATATTATTATGGTCTGGTCTCTTCTATCTCAGATATTAGTAGATTCCGGTCCCTTCTTTCTTTTCAACCATTCATACACATCTTTACACATACATTTAACTATATAATTCATACATACTCATAATCATTCATTTATCATCCATTGGTCATAAATCACCTCCCCTGGCGATGCGTGCAATAACTGAAGATCGTTCATGCATCGAAAAGCATTCATTCATAACATTCGTACATACTATCACATCAATCATTATAGCATACACTTACCATTTAAGGTAAGTGTATTAACGTTCACATTGAGTATGCACACAGCCCCGAAAACATAACAAGGAAATGGGGCTAGAAACTCACATGAGTTTTGTTACGTTCACCGTTAATGATTATTCCTTTCTTTAGTTGTGCGTGACTAACAGTATAATAATTACACGTATCAATTAACTATCACTACCCATATCACGTTTCTAGTTTAAGTATAACCCTCAACGAACGGGGGTCCGGGGGCAGCGCCCTTGGCAGCAGGGTTCTAGGGGCGGCAGCCCCTAGCAGGGTCCAAGAGGCAGAACCCCTGGTTGGGGTTGAGCTTTCTATTAATTCGTTATCCAGTTCGTTAACGAAGGAGGCTCATTTGTTTCTTCTGTCTTTCATAAGGAATGGACTCATTCGTTACTTCATAACGAATTGACATTCATAATGAATTGGCCTTTATAATGAATTAACCCATATAACGAATTGGCCTTTATAACGAATGACCCTTTTATAACGAGTTGGCCCTTATAACGAATGACCCTTTATAACTAATTGGACAATATAACGAATGACCCTTTATAACGAATGAACCTTCTGACTAATGAGGGTTCATTCGTTATCTCTCCGTAGCGAAGGACATAACCAATTGCTTAATGAATGAAGCTCACTCGTTATTCTTTCTTAACGAATGGGCATAACGAATTGTTGTTGATTCATTATTATTCCGTTAACGAATTAGGGTCAGGTCAGAGAATGTCAGAATATTCTCTGACATTTTCTTTAACCTTGTGCGTCGTTTTCCGGCGCCGCCTTTTCGGCGCCGTCATCGCCGGATAATCGGGATCTCGCCGGAAAAGCGAGATCTCACTCGTTTTTCACAGTTTTTCGTCCCGTTCAATACAGATCTAAGCTAGGGTGACCCCTAAGGTCATCTTTTAATCGGTTTATACCTGATTCCATTCGGATCCTGTGACTTTAACGGTTTAGAGTGTTGGCTCGTCGTTTCGCGACTTCATCTAGCGGGTTTTGATCCATATAATATCATAACGTTATTACCTAGGATCGATGCTCGGGTTTCCTTGGTTATTTAGGCTTAGAGAGAGAGAGCTTAAGTGTGTGTGTTTTGGGTGGTGTATGGAGTGGATGAGAATGAATGAATTAATTGTTAATTAAGGTGTTTATATCATGGGTCATGAGATCAAACCCATGGTTATTTCTTCCTCTTCTTTTTTTAATCCAAGTCCATAACCCATATCTATTTAACCCAACACTAGCCCGACTTATAATAACTCATATTTTATTTTATTAACCGAAACGAGAAAACGGGATGTTATAAAAAACATGACATTGAAGAACCATCCATTTCAATCCGATCGATGTTCATCCGATAAGAATCCTATATTTTTCTTGGTGGCCTGGTCTAACACAAAACTGATAATTGCCAAAAGAACACCTTAAAATTGAGGGGAGGAGATTACGTATTTACACGTGTTAATTAAAAGTGTAAATAATAGGACATTACTCCATTCATGCAATAAACAATCTAGCAAACAATTGTACCATCAACAATGCATAATGTACCACACATCAAACATAAAAAGCAATGAACAGTACTGACCTTCCAATTTAATATATATATATATATATATATATATATATATAATTTGTAACTTTTGATAGAAAAGTCAACCATTTCCCACACGATTCATACATAACCGTAATTAACTCTTGTCTAAATTAAAACCATAAAATGAAACTAGGCTATGTTTAGACCACCCGTAATGGTGGCATGATGATGGCGTCATGGGCCAAAACACCATTGCCCCCCCCCCCCCCCGGTGTTTTCGTGTGTTAATTTTGGTTTAGAGTTTTGTGTATAACGCAAGAATAGCACAATTTTCAAAAAATATAACCGTTAATATATATGACCGTATGATAAAAAAATCTTTTTTTTTTAATTTTAACAAAAAATCTTCTGTAAAAACAAACTCTAATTTCAATTATATACTCACTTCTACTAATTCTTTATAAAACACTCAAATATATATTCTAGAACACCAACCAATATGTTTCCCTACAACAACCAAACGCTCTTACCGCATACGTCCGACAAGGCAACGCAAAAAATCCCGACCCAAATAATACACAACCAAACCCATCTACAATCCCGATGCCAACAATCCCTATCCCTCAAGCCCCGTATCTGTTCGACCCGCAAATGGTCTCGTACATACAATATCTAGGTTTCGAAGCCCCTAACCCAAATATGGTGCCCGGTTTCCAAAACTCAACTACGAATATGATGACCGGTTCCGGTTGACGAGACGGTGCCGGAGACACAAATCAACCCGGAGCCATAACCCATTCCGGAGACTCGCAGCGGTTCAATCCAACGTGGAGGCAGTTGTGGGAGAAAACACGTAAAGAAACCCGCCGGCGAACCTCAGACTAAAAAGACCACTATACCGTGGAAACCCGACGAGTGTGAACTACTTGCTCGGGCATGGTGCGCGAGATCGGAAGATCCCGAGTGCGGTAATATTTAATATATATATATATATATATATTTTAATTTCTTAGAAAAAACATTGAACTTATAATAATTTTAATTTTTTTAGCGAACTTCTAATCATCGGGCGTATTTTGGAACAAAATTAAAGATTTGTTCCACGAACTTAGCGGGGACTCACGTCGGGAAAAAGATTCGGTAATGTCGAAATGGACCGATTAAACACCAATGCAAGGCTTACCATGCAGTTCACTCTCGGATGACTCGAACGTGGCGTAGCGTTGTCTCTGACGCAGAATTCATGGAAAGGGCGTTGGTGGAGTATCAACAGAAGTCGGGGAACTTTGTTTACTTTAACTGTTGGAAATCACACCTGAGGTTTAATCCTAAGTGAGCCCCCGTTACAGACGTCGACACCGAAAGTTATAAAACATCGTCTTCGGTTGATCCAGAAACGCCGAGTTCCGATGCTCGAAACTTCAACTTAAGCGATAATGAAGACGGGAATCCCTATGCGGATGTTGCCAAGATCCCTCGACCGGGGGGTAGAAGAAGCAAGGAAAGGAGGAGGGGTCGCGTCGTCGTCAATGGGTTCGAATGACGAAAGGAAAGTCATTTAAAAGAAATGAACATTCGAATCAAAGGTATACAAGAACTTGGAGCTCAACGTCTTCAAGTAAATTTGGACGTCGTCGAAGTACTTAAAAGGAAGGAATTGGACCACGACATCGAGGTCTTAACAAACTAGCTATCCGAATACCACCCGGGAAAACAAAATCTAAAAGTAATTCGGCAAAATAAAATTTTTGAAAAATACAACAATTAGTCTTATTATTATTGTCTTTTTTTAATTTAATGTATTTTTTATTGTAATGTAGTTTATATTTATGAGTTTGATGTATTTTTTTATTTTCATATATTTTTTTTAATTTTATATTTAAATATGTAATGAATTATTATTTAAAAAAACAAAAAAGTGTAAAAGTGACTTGGCGCCACGTGGCGCATAATGTCAAGGGGTGGGGCATTTTGACTACACATTCTTTTCGCAAAAACCCATTACTCTGACGGGGCGTCACATGACGCATAATGTCCAGGGGTGGGGCATTATGACTACCCATGGTCTTATGACTATATATTTGGAAATATTTCTGACGCAAATTGAGTTATCTTTTGTTTTGTTTGCTTCTAATAAGTTATATCATTAATTTCTAATATATTTAGTAATAAGTTTGGTATTGTATTGGAGTGTAAATAAAGATTTGGGGTTAATGTCATAGGTTTCAAATTTGAACCCGATCCCGACCAGGTTTTCCTGGAACAACAAATGATGAGTTTGGGCTACCTAGTTCTATATGCGATCACGGACTTTTAGGGTTGGCTTTTGCCATTAAGATATCCCGGGGCTATATTTATTTGTTGGTCATTAAAATAATAACAATTTTGGTAGCTAAAATTTATATATAATATTTTAAATAAATAATTTTTGTGCTAAAAAACTAAAGATAAGACATTCATTCCTTCCTTCCCAGTTATTAATTCCTGTGTGCATGTTCCCGCTCTCCTACCACTCCAAATATTTGATTTCCCACACAGATACAAACCAGAGATTAACTCCCATCGTCTAACCCTAATTGTCTCCCACAATAATTCCTAGGGCGATTGAAGTTTAGAAAATCTGCTCTCAGAATGAAACGAGTAGAAAAACAAAGCATGACTGGTTGAACATGAAAGGTTGTTGATTCAATTCACAATTGACTAAAGTTCTAACGATGAAGATATCAAGATAAATAGCAATCACAACATCTTTTTTATTATGATAATTGTGATATATGTGCTTTCAATTGTTTGTTGATAGTTTGTTCAAAGATTATGTTTTTGTTGGCTTGATTTTGGCACAGACTTGTTTAGCGTATTCATCTTTTCAGTGGTTGACTCCTGACTTTACACACTCCAAGATTTATGATTAGTATATTATTGTGGTCATGTACTTGAATCAAGTCTAAAAGTAAAATATTTTGACATTTTATTATAATTGTTGTGGCACAGGGGTTCTAATCGGAGAAACCATTGTAGTTGCAAATTATATCAAGGAGAAAATTATGATTTTTCTCCTTTGGTAAAATCGCCAGGGGTGCCATAAATCCCTGAAAGCTAAATTGCGCTTGTTGAACCCATATATTTTTTTGTAATGCTTAGAATGCTCCCTGCAGTGTGATTATTGGTTAAATGACCAAAATACCCTCCATCTTCATCTTCATCTTCATCTTCATCATAAACAATCAAACACAAACCCAAATCTTCATCATCATCATACCCAAACCTAGAAAATCTACAGCTAAGAACCCTAACCCAAACCCAGAAAACACATAAATCTTATACAAATACACACAAATCTTATACAAAACATAAATTAACATCATCAACATACCCACTTAAACCCAAGTGGGTATGTTATACAAACCCATAAATCTTATATCACCACCACCATACATAATTTCGACGGAGGTGGCCGTGGTAAAATCAAAAACACGTTTCTGGAAAATCAAGAACACCATTCCGTCTTTTATAATTCATCCAAACAATACCCAACTTTTATAACCTATCTTCTTCCCCACTTCACCCGCACCCCATCACCGCCGTCGTCACCACCACTTCGTACCCGCACGCCGCTCCCGTCGCCAAACCACCGCTCCCGTCCGTCACCGCCCCCGTAGCTCCACTCCACCTCTCAGTCCCCGTTGTTGTCGCCGTAGCTTTTAATCATTCAGACACCTTAGATCTATGTTTTTTTTCAAATTCTTGTATAAAACCCATGTGGTTAGGGGTTTAAATCTGGATGAGGATGATGTTTGGTTTGAATTGAATATGGTTCGTGCTTGGGTTTGGTGTGGGAAGGTTTCCGGCGGACGGCGACAGCGGCAGTGGCGGTGAAGGAGGGATGAGAGAGTTCTGAAAATGTTATTATTATTTATCTGGGTTCTTCTTCTTATTGTTATTATTATTAATTTATTATTATGGTTGAGAAGATGATGATGATAATGAGCCGCTCTATTATTATCATTGTTGTTGTTGATATTATTATTATTATTATTATTATTATTATTATTATTTATCTAATTACTAAAGTGCCTTTGTATGACAAACTGAAAATTTTTCTTACTTTTTCAGACACTCATCACGACTTGACTCAAATTTTCGGGAAGAAAATTCTTTAACATGGGAATGATGTGACAATCGTCAATTTCAGGTTAACTCCGTTAACTCAACTCCGTCAATTCAAACTTAAGATCACTGAATCTATAACGCACACTTCATTACATTTAAACTAGGGTTTAAATGACGCTTAACACTTACTACATGTGTAGTCTTTCGGAAATTGCACCGAAACGCAAACGAGTTGACACAAACGATTGGTGAATAAACGAAAAACGTCAAAACAGTAATTATATGATAATTATGTGTTAGACTTATGTGTTATGTGATAACATCGTTATAAACACTAACTCAAGATGTAAACAAGTTAGTTTAAGCTAGATAAGTAATACTTAGAAGTGGAGGGGCCAAAGTGTAACATAGTATTATTATAAATAATAATAATAATAAACCCTAACTTGTTATTTCTCTCCCTACACAAACCGATCAGCCCCCCCCCCCCCTGGCTCCTTGGCAGCCGTCGACATACACACACATACATACAACAAATTTCAAGCTTTTGATTCAAGATTAAGGTGCTAGGAAGGTATAATCAACTATCCTATGCATCCTTTATACTTAATCTTGACTTTTATTGGGTTAATTACAAACCCTAGATGCCGATTTTTATATGTTAGTGTGTTCATATGATTTTGTTTGATTTGATGATGTATTGATGATGATTTGATAACTAGAATGGATATTGTTACATGTTAATTGCTTGTGTCTTTGATTTGAGTTCAAACAAAAACCCTAATCATGTATATAATGTGTAATTGATGTGCATGGATAGTGTTTATGGAGTCTAGAGTGTTATATGAATGCATGATGGTCCATAGATAGTTAATATGTTGAGTTTGGATGCAAACAGTTTCTGGACAGATTGTGTTATTGATGTTTAATTGACTGTAACGAGGTGTAAATGTGAAAATTGTTTGATATTGTTGATACTACAGTAAACTAGGTTGAGTCTAGTTTCTAAAGAATATAAACTTGTAATTTTTGGACAAGTAAAGGTTAACTTTTATGATTTTACAAAAACGTTGTGCAAAGCTGAGCTGTTAGACCTGCTGTTAGGTTGTTTTGTAAATGTTATATCTCATGAACTACGAGACCAATTGGGTTGGTTCTACTTCTGGAAGTTGACTCATTGAGTTAGGAACCTAACCCAAGTGGTCTTGCATTTATTGGATTTTTCGTTTAACGGGAATTTCAAATAACATTCTGTGGCGCATGAATTTGACTGTTATGAGTTGCTGTAATGATTTGATGATTGTGAGAAACCTATGTGGAATAAAAATATAATAAAATATGTTCTGGAAACCTAAGACATATATGCTTTTGTGATGATTTTTGGTAAATTAATTGAGATGCTATGATCGGTGGAATAGTACAATCTTTCAAGTAGGATTTCTGTCTCGGTGAAACTAGCTGCTGAGTTTTGTGAAAATGCATGAAACATGATAATGGCTAGTTAATTGTTATGTGTTGACCAAATTGCCCTTACGGGGAGTAATTACTAGTGATGTACTTTATGAATACATGACACGTAAATAATTGTTTACTCATGTAACGTATCACAAATACATTTGTTAAAGTCACACACAATTCACAAACGAAACACAAAACATGTTATGTGCATAGGTATTATGTGCCGGGTCTAGAGACTCGATAATATTCCGACACTTAGAAAAATCTCTTTATTATTTTAGAACGCTAGAGAGAGTTTTTCTGTGACGCGCATCTTGGTGAATTATTTTGGGAATACTTCGCAAACAGTGAGTTTCACTTTCCCCTTTTAAACTTTTTAAACGCTTTTCACTTGGGGGAGATAACATACTCCGAAACGCATTTAAGATTTTGTTAATATAGATTATATATCACTTGTAAAGACTAAGTGGCAAACGCGTTAACTAAAGTCCTTCATTCACATCGAACCGTTTAATATTGGATAATAGCGAGTCATTGTTGAGTAGTACTACTGGGTTTGACAAACCCACCCAACGCTAAACTCGACTGGAGGTCGAGTGGGTGTAATCTTGGCTAAACACATACCATGGTCTGGATGACCTGGTGGCAAGGCAAATGATAAACAGTCAGCTTCGGTGTCGAACACTTAGTGATACTTGTTTTATAGGCTAGCTACCTATGGATATATAATTGACATAACACTATCTGGTAACGCAAAACGCTGTAACGCAAAACGCTTAACGCAAAACGCTGAACGCAAACGCTAAACGCTCTATTTTTATATAACTTGTGAACTCACCAACCTTGTGTTGACACTTTTAGTATGTTATTCTCAGGTAGCCGAGGCGGACATGCAGTTTAGGAACATGCATTGCTTGAAACATTTTAATTATGCAAACTTATTATTAAACTGTTATCATTGGGTTTTAAGTCGTCCTGCGTGACGTAACATTATTTGCTATGGTTTTACGCTTCCGCATTTAACTACTCGTAAATGTTTTCATGGTTTTGAAACTTTGTTTTATGGTTTGATTATAACTAATGATTCCGATCCTGTTAGTTCACGCCCTCTGACGGTAAAACTCCGTTAGTGGATCTTGAGGGTGTGACAGATTGGTATCAGAGACATTGGTTATAGCGAACTAGAAGCTGCATGCATACTAGACTATAACCGCGACGACCCATTAGTTATAATGATACGCACTGCATATATTTGTGTAGTCTTTGTTATCTTATCTCTTTACCTCTTTCACTCTTACGCACGCGCATACACGGCTTACCTGTAGGAATGTCGACGCCGCCATCATCATCATCATCCGATCCGATGACTCATGCTCACGGGAAGGAACCGCAGTTACCTACCGCATCGCCACCCCATGTAGTCCCAGAACTCGAAGCTCCCGCACCGAAGAGGTATCGCTTATCCGGAGGCATGTACGAAAACGAAGTTAGCTGGGATTGGTACCCTAATATGATCAGACGTATGGTCTATCGCGAACAAGTTCCCCCGTTACCTCACCCGAACCACCCTGCTTACCCCAACACCCTACCACCCATAACCGAACCTGTAGAGCGAGTTCTCGCAGCTGTTGTTTCATGCTTGGAGCGTGATGTGGGTTACATGCGCTATACGAGAGCGAACGTTTCCGGACTGTTAAAAGACGGAACCGAGACTAAGGAGGAAATTGCCCGCATGGCAGCGGCAATGAAGGAAATGCAAGAGGCTAGTGATCAACAGATGAGGATTATGAGAAAGATGCAAGCCGAGATGATAGACTTGCAAGAGCAACTCCAAGTAGCAAGGACCCGAACCGAGATGGCTTTAGAGCGTTGCGATGTGTTACAAATGCAAATTGCTCAGAACGCAGCCGAACCTGAGCAGAGCCTGAGGCAGAGCCTGATGAGGAACCTGAAGAAGATCCCGAAGAGGAGCCTGAGGAGGATCTCGAGGAAGATCCCGAAGAGGAACCTAAAGAAGAACCGGAGGAAGAACCGGCTGAGGAAGAGGCACACTCAGAGGTGTCCTCAGATGACGACATCTAGTGATGATGACACCTAGATGGAGGGGTTGTCTCCATCCGAACTATTATTTTCTATGATTTTAAGGATTGATTGGAAATACTTTGTAGTGAATACAATGGTTTTAATCATGAATTATTAATTAGATTAATATATGGTTGTGATGTTGTTTCTTATTTCTTTCTTACCTATCTTTTTATTGCATGTATAGTGTGTTGTATATGAAAGAAAAATTCATGTTTAACATTTTATACTGTGATTCTAGGAAATGGCTGGAAGAAACGCTGGACACGGACGTGGTAACATCAACTTGACTGCAGCTGAACTCCAAACTCTGCTGAACGACCATGCAGCGGCCGCTCTAGCCGCACACGTTCAGAATCAAGCTGGAGGTCCAAGTGGAACGTGTACCTTCAAGAATTACCTTGACTGCAAGCCCAGTTCGTTTAAGGGCACTGAGGGAGCTATAGGCTTCCTGCGTTGGGCTGAGAAGGCCGAGTCGGCATTTGAGATGTGTAATTGTCCCCTTGCCAGTAGGGTCAAATTCGCTGCTGGAACACTGGAGGATTCTGCCCTCACTTGGTGGAATTCGAACGTGCAGATCCTTGGATTAGAACTGGCTAAATCTATGAACTGGGAGGAGTTCAAGAACATGATGCGAGAGGAGTACTGTCCGAGAGAAGAGATTTCAAAGTTGGACTCAGAATTTTGGTCGCTGAAGATGGTGGGCTCAGAAATCGAAGCCTACACTACCCGTTCTCACGAGTTAGCGGTGATGTGTCCGCGGATGGTAGATCCGCCGAGTAAGAGGATTAAAATGTATATTGATGGGTTAGCACCGCAAATTCAGGGCATGGTGACGTCTTCCAGACCAGCCACGATTCAACAAGCGATCCGTTTAGCTCACAAACTGACGGATCAAGCTGTGACCCAAGGCGCGTTACCACCTAGGGGTTCAACCGCGAAAGCCCGTGACAACCCGAGTAATGACAACAACAGCAACAGCAACAGCAACCCGAGCAGCAGAAAGAGAAAGTTTGCCAACACCAGATCCTCTTCCTCGAACCTCCCACAGCAACAACACTACCGTAAGCCCGAATTCACTCGGAGCTTTAACAATCAAAATCACAACAATAATAACAAAGGTAGCGGGCAGGGTTCGAGCGGATATGCTGGGAAATATCCGAAGTGCAATAGGTGCAACTATCATCATGTTGGCCCGTGTGACCGTGTCAAGTGTCAGAGATATGGAAAGATGGGTCACCAGGCGAAGGAATGTAGAGGAGACCTTGCGGCAAAGGGTGCTCCTAAACCACCTTTGACGACGAAGGGATGTTTTGAATGTGGGCAGGAAGGTCATTTCAAGAAAGATTGTCCCAAGCTGAAACAGAACGACAACAACGAAGGTAAAGGAAGTGGCAGTAGTGGTGGAAGCAATGGCAAGGGAAGAGCTTTTGTAATTGGGTCGGGTCAAGCCCGCAATGATCCGTACGTGGTGACTGGTAAGTTCCCTGTGAACGATTGTTTTGCTTCTGTATTGTTTGACACTGGAGCTGATAGGAGTTTTGTGTCGAAAGCCTTTAGCCAACTCTTAGACTTAACTCCAACTCTGTTAGATGCTAAGTTTCCTGTTGAATTAGCTTACGGTAAGACTATAGTAACGACGCATGTACTTGCGGGATGTAAGTTAAAACTGTCAGGTCATGTCTTTGATATCGACCTTATTCCTTTTACGCTTAGTAGTTTCGATGTCGTTGTCGGCATGGACTGGTTATCCGAGAACCGAGCGGAGATTATATGTCACAACAAGATAGTTCACATTACTACCCCTTCCGGCGAGATCATTTCGGTCCGAGGCGAGAGAAGCGGCATGACCACCAGCGTCATTACCCTCATGAAGGCGCAGAAGTATCTACGAAAGGGTCATCCGGCAATTTTAGCGCATATTGTCGAGAAACCAGCGGAGGAGAAACGAATCGAAGATATAACGATTGTGCGAGATTTTCCGGAAGTTTTCCCGAAGGATTTGCCTGGACTCCCTCCTATACGACAAGTCGAATTCCAAATCGAGTTGACACCCGGTGCAGAACCCATAGCACGAGCCCCGTATCGGCTCGCACCGGCGGAGCTTCAGGAGTTGTCCACTCAGTTGCAAGATTTGTTGGATAAGGGTTTTATCCGACCTAGCTCATCGCCATGGGGAGCCCCTGTCTTGTTTGTCCGAAAGAAGGACGGGACTTTCCGCATGTGTATCGACTACCAGGAGTTGAACAAGGTGACGGTCAAGAACCGTTATCCTTTACCCCGAATTGATGATTTGTTTGACCAGCTTAAAGGATCGAGTTACTACTCGAAGATCGATCTGCGATCTGGTTATCACCAACTAAGAGTGCGCGAAGAAGATATCTCAAAGACGGCTTTCAGAACACGGTATGGTCACTACGAGTTTTCGGTTATGCCTTTTGGACTAACCAACGCACCAGCCGTATTTATGGATATCATGAATCGAGTATGCAAGGCGTACCTCGACAAGTTTGTGATTGTTTTCATTGATGATATTCTCGTCTACTCCAAGAACGAAGCTGAACATGAAGACCACTTAAGGGTAATTCTGGAATTATTAAAGAAGGAACAACTGTATGCTAAACTCTCGAAATGTGAGTTTTGGCTTTGCGATGTTCACTTTTTAGGACATGTGATCAACGAGAATGGTATCCATGTCGATCCCGGTAAGGTAGAGGCCATCAAAAACTGGGAAGCACCTAAGACTCCGACTGAGGTGCGGCAATTCCTAGGACTGGCCGGCTACTACCGACGTTTCATCGAGGGATTTTCAAAGATTGCTCAACCCCTCACCGCTTTGACTCACAAAGGCACTAAGTACAATTGGGGTGACGCGCAAGAATCCGCTTTTCAACTGTTGAAAACCAAACTCTGTAGCGCCCCTATTCTAGCCCTCCCCGAGGGAACGAAAAATTTTGAGGTACACTGTGACGCATCAATACAAGGCCTCGGTTGTGTGCTGATGCAATTCGAGAAGGTTATAGCTTATGCCTCTCGACAACTACGGGTTCACGAGAAGAACTACACGACCCATGATTTGGAACTCGGAGCTGTAGTGTTTGCCCTTAAGATATGGAGGCATTACTTGTACGGTACCAAGTTTACCATTTACACCGACCACAAGAGTCTCCAGCATATCTACGATCAGAAGGAGCTGAACATGCGACAGCGTCGTTGGGTCGAGCTGCTTAAGGATTATGATTGTGCCATCAAGTACCACCCTGGCAAGGCCAATGTAGTGGCCGACGCCCTCAGTAGAAAAGAAACAGATAAACCCAGACGAGTGCGAGCATTGCAACTCACGATTCATGCCAACTTACCTGACCAGATTCGCGAGGCGCAACACGAAGCTTTGAAAGATGATAATCTTCCATCGGAACTCATGCGGGGCATGAACAAGCAACTTAAAACCAGATCGGACGGGGTCCGATATTTTGAGAACCGGATTTGGGTTCCATGGTTCGGAGAGTTGAGAACTATGGTAATGGACGAGGCACACAAGTCCCGATATTCTATCCAACCTGGCTCAGATAAAATGTACCATGACTTAAAGGCACTTTACTGGTGGCCGAACATGAAAGCCGACATTGCCACCTACGTGAGCAAATGCTTGACTTGCGCTCGAGTCAAAGTAGAATACCAGAAACCATCTGGTCTACTGCAACAAACCGGAACTCCTAATGTGGAAATGGGAACACATCTCAATGGATTTTATTACGGGTTTACCTAAGACACCGACGGGATGCGATACCATCTGGGTGATCGTTGTTCGGTTGATTAAGTCTGCACACTTCTTAGCGATTAAGGAATCGGACAAAATGGAATGATTGACTCGCGTTTACATGAAAGAAGTGGTGTCTAGGCACGGAGTGCCTGTCTCAATCATTTCCGATTGAGATTCTCATTTCACTTCGCACTTTTGGAAGTCGCTGCAAAGCGCACAAGGCACCCGTCTTGATATGAGCACAGCATACCATTCTCAGATGGATGGGCAAAGTGAATGAACTATTCAGACCCTGGAGGCTATGTTGCGTGCATGCGTATTGAATTTCGGAAAAAGTTGGGAACCTCACTTACTTTGGTAGAGTTTTCATATAATAACAGCTACCACGCAAGTATTAAAGCAGCGCCGTTTGAAGCGCTGTACGGACGGAAGTGTCGATCACCACTCTGCTTGGCAGAGGTGGGTGACAGCCAAATCACTGGTCCAGAACTGGTACTCGAAACTTCGGAAAAGATTGTACAAATCCGAAATCACATGGCAGCAGCACGAGATCGCCAAAAGAGTTACGCCGACAAGCGCCGAAAGCCTCTCGAATTTCAAGTGAATGACCAAGTGTTACTTAAAGTCTCACCTTAGAAAGGTGTGGTTCGCTTAGCGAAACAAACTCAACCCACGATATGTTGGTCCCTACCGGATAACTGAGCGCATTGGTCCGGTGGCGTACCGACTGGACCTACCAACGGAACTCAGTGGCGTACACAATGTATTCCACGTATCCAATTTGAAGAAATGCTTATCCGATGAAACCCAAGTAGTCCCTTTATAAGAACTACAACTTGATGAACAATTACGTTTCATTGAGGAACCAGTCGAGGTTTTAGATTGGGAAACCAAGAAGCTCAAGCACAGCAAAATTCCAAACGTTAAGGTTCGTTGGAACTCACGACGTGGACCGGAGTTCACGTGGTAACGTGAGGATCAAATGATGAAAAAGTATCCTCACCTTTTTGAAGGGCTAACCAAACACAGAAAACCGCGAAACCCGGCAAACCGTCAGAAATCACCGGAGGTATGAATTAAATTTCGGGACGAAATTTCTTTCTACTAGGGGATGATATGACAAACTGAAAATTTTTCTTACTTTTTAAGACACTCATCATGACTTGACTCAAATTTTCGGGACGAAAATTCTTTAACATGGGAATGATGTGACAATCGTCAATTTCATGTTAACTCCGTTAACTCAACTCCGTCAATTCAAACTTAAGATCACTGAATCTATAACGCTTAACACTTACTACATGTGTAGTCTTTCGGGAATTGCACCGAAACACAAACGAGTTGACACAAACGATTGGTGAATAAACGAAAAACGTCAAAACAGTAATTATGTGATAATTATGTGTTAGACTTATGTGTTATGTGATAACATCGTTATAAACACTAACTCAAGATGTAAACAAGTTAGTTTAAGCTAGATAAGTAATAAATAGAAGTGGAGGGGCCAAAGTGTAACATAGTATTATTATAAATAATAATAATAATAATAATAATAATAAACCCTAACTTGTTATTTCTCTCCCTACACAAACCGATCAGCCCCCCCCCCCCCCCCCCCCTGGCTCCTTGGCTGCCGTCGACATACACACTCATACATACAACAAATTTCAAGCTTTTGATTCAAGATTAAGGTGCTAGGAAGGTTTAATCAACTATCCTATGCATCCTTTATACTTAATCTTGACTTTTATTGGGTTAATTACAAACCCTAGATGCCGATTTTTATATGTTAGTGTGTTCATATGATTTTGCTTGATTTGATGATGTATTGATGATGATTTGATAACTAGAATGGATATTGTTACATGTTAATTGCTTGTGTCTTTGATTTGAGTTCAAACAAAAACCCTAATCATGTATGTAATGTGTAATTGATGTGCATGGATAGTGTTTATGGAGTCTAGAGTGTTATATGAATGCATGATGGTCCATAGATAGTTAATATGTTGAGTTTGGATGCAAACAGTTTCTGGACAGATTGTGTTATTGATGTTTAATTGACTGTAACAAGGTGTAAATGTGAAAATAGGTTGAGATTGTTGATACTACAGTAAACTAGGTTGAGTCTAGTTTCTAAAGAATATAAACTTGTAATTTTTGGACAAGTAAAGGTTAACTTTTATGATTTTACAAAACGTTGTGCAAAGCTGAGCTGTTAGACCTGCTGTTAGGTTGTTTTGTAAATGTTATATCTCATGAACTACGAGACCAATTGGGTTGGTTCCACTTCTGGAAGTTGACTCATTGAGTTAGGAACCAAACCCAGGTGGTCTTGCATTTATTGGATTTTTCCTTTAACGGGAATTTCAAATAACATTCTGTGGCGCATGAATTTGACTGTTATGAGTTGCTGTAATGATTTGATGATTTTGAGAAACCTATGTGGAATAAAAATATAATAAAATATGTTCTGGAAACCTAACACATATATACTTTTGTGATGATTTTTGGTAAATTAATTGAGATGCTATGATCGGTGGAATAGTACAATCTTTCAAGTAGGATTTCTGTCTCGGTGAAACTAGCTGCTGAGTTTTGTGAAAATGCATGAAACATGATAATGGCTAGTTAATTGTTATGTGTTGACCAAATTGCCCTTACGGGGAGTAATTACTAGTGATGTACTTTATGAATACATGACACGTAAATAATTGTTTACACATGTAACGTATCACAAATACATTTGTTAAAGTCACACACAATTCACAAACGAAACACGAAACATGTTATGTGCATAGGTATTATGTGCCGGGTCTAGAGACTCGATAATATTCCGACACTTAGAAAAATCTCTTTATTGTTTTAGAACGCTAGAGAGAGTTTTTCTGTGACGCGCATCTTGGTGAATTATTTTGGGAATACTTCGCAAACAGTGAGTTTCACTTTCCCCTTTTAAACTTTTTAAACGCTTTTCACTTGGGGGAGATAACATACTCCGAAACGCATTTAAGATTTTGTTAATATAGATTATATATCACTTGTAAAGACTAAGTGGCAAACGCGTTAACTAAAGTCCTTCATTCACATCGAACCGTTTAATATTGGATAATAGCGAGTCATTGTTGAGTAGTACTACTGGGTTTGACAAACCCCACCCAACGCTAAACTCGACAGGAGGTCGAGTGGGTGTAATCTTGGCTAAACACATACCATGGTCTGGATGACCTGGTGGCAAGGCAAATGATAAACAGTCAGCTTCGGTGTCGAACACTTAGTGATACTTGTTTTATAGGCAAGCTACCTATGGATATATAATTGACATAACACTATCTGGTAACACAAAACGCTGTAACGCAAAACGCTTAACGCAAAACGCTGAACGCAAACGCTAAACGCTCTATTTTTATATAACTTGTGAACTCACCAACCTTGTGTTGACACTTTTAGTATGTTATTCTCAGGTAGCCGAGGCGGGCGCGCGGTTTAGGAACATGCATTGCTTGAAACATTTTAATTATGCAAAATTATTTTTAAACTGTTATCATTGGGTTTTAAGTCGTCCTGCGTGACGTAACATTATTTGCTATGGTTTTACGCTTCCGCATTTAACTACTCGTAAATGTTTTCATGGTTTTGAAACTTTGTTTTATGGTTTGATTATAACTAATGATTCCGATCCTGTTAGTTCACGCCCTCTGACGGTAAAACTCCGTTAGTGGATCTTGAGGGTGTGACACTTTGAACCAAACGGTCAACTAACGATCAACTTAGAAACAGGGGTTCAATACGCTCAACGAGGGGCTCATTTCAGCATTATAAAAAACATTGGTAAAACAAGCGCGATTTAGTTTTCAAGACTTTATGGTGCCCCCGGCGATTTTAACCAAGGAGGAAAATCGTAATTTTCTCTTATATCAAGTACTCTAACTTGTCTTTTTATGTCTTTTTTTATATACAAATGTTACTAAAACTGATTTGATTATTATTTATGAGAATTTATAGTCAAGTTGATGGTAAATTTTAAGATTTGGACTCTTACACCACCTGCTATGGGGCACCCTTGGGTGCGGAACACCACCGAGGGACGCGGACCCAAGGGTTGTCCAAAATATGGGCACTCTTGGTGAATGTGGGTCCCCGCTCCTCAACGGTCGCCTAACAGTAACATAAAAAAATAATTAATTTATTTTCTATATAATACAAACCATTTTTTCAATTTTTATTAAACCAAATATCAAATTTCACTCAAACAAACTCTCAAATTTCACTCTAAAAATCTCTCAACTTTCTACCATAGATCTTTTCTCAAGTTTCACAAGCTTGATCTCAAACCCGAACACAAGCTCGATCTCAAACCCGAACCCAAACCCGTGGGATCCGTCTCAAATGTACGAGATCGCCAAAGTGGCATCCGGTCCCGACATCTTCATCAAGACCGTCCAAACGATCAAAAACAACGTCTACTTCGGCCATTCAATCATTGTCTCAAGCCGGGTCGGATGCCGCGTTCTCAATTTAACTTAAACAATATTGATCCTGATTTTCTTTTTTATGAACCAGATGTGTTGCCACATCCGGTAGGAAGAGAAAAGGCTAAGGCGGCGGCTGGAGGTGGGGGATCTTCGTCTAAACAACATCCTCGATGAGTTCCAATGTGAGCGCGTGGTTTGACAACCTGGAGCTTGCACTTAAAGAGTTTCGCAATGAAAACACTCAAAAAATGAACTCAACAAAATGCATGAAGAAAGAAAAGAGATGCAAGCGGAATACAAAGCCATGCATGAAGAAAGAAAGAAGGCTAACTCGGAGCAGCAATGAGAGAAGGATTTCAAGCTCCTCGCAAAGGATCTCTCGCATCTAGATGGGCCACACGCACGTTTTTGAAGGAAAAAAGACAATGATAATGGCAAAATACGCAAACGAGGACGAAGACGACGAATATTAGTTCTATTTTTTTATTTGTATGTTTTTTTATTTATATGTTTTTTAGTTTAATTTAGTTTGATTTTTATTATTATTGCATTTTAAGTTTATTAAATCTGTTGGTTTTTGGTTTAAAAAAAATAAAACAAAGGAGCTTCGAAGCCCCCTCACCATAGGGACATCTTTGGGTGGGGCATTGAAGCCCCCAGTGCCCACATGGCGCTGGCGTGGCACTGTGGAGGGGTCTCGAAGCCCCTCACCATAGAGGATGGTCTTACAAATTAGATTTTGCTTATGTTGTTTATTGCAGAGGCTAACAGAAACAAAGTTTATCTTATAATTCTTGCAAGGTAAGACTTATAAACTACGAGTTGCAGTGTGGGATAAACATAAATTTAAGCATGTTTTAGTTAGTTACACTACTAGTAAGATGAAAGAAAAAAAAGTGTTTGATTTGAAGAGTCGACCTCAAAGCTGTGCGAAGAAAGATATTCGTAGCCATCGAAGAGTATTGAAAACTATGATGTGGAAGGTTATGAAACAACTACTGGTTGGAAATTTAGATTAGCTGAATGTTTTCACTTCTCTCTATTGTTGTAATTAGTACTTTGTGTTGAATATATTGTTATTTGAGATGGGACAAATGTTACATCATTTTTTTAACTATAAATGACTTTTGTGCTATTATTTTGACGTATTTGCGATTGAATTGCTATTAATTAATAGCAATTTAATTTGGTTACAAAGTGGCACTTGGTGTAAAAATGTTGCATTTATAGTAAAAAGGAGGTTGCAATTTTTTTTCTAAAAAATAATAATAGTTGCATTAAGTCTAAAAAAATAAGTTGCATTAAGTCTAAAAAAAGTTGCATTTTCAAGTAAAAGAGTTGCATTAGAATGTATAAAGGTTGCATACTAAAAAGCTGCATATAAGTATTAAATGCAACACTTTAAAAAGGGTTGCATTAGACCTTGAAAAAGTTGTGTTACGTTTAATGCAACTGCTTCTAATGCAACCCTTGGTAAAATGTTGCATTAGGCCTAACGCAACCTTTTCAAGGTCTAATGCAACATTTTACCGGAGTTGCATTAGGTACATTATCTTGTAGTTATTTACAAAATGTTATTCTCGTACTATAGGTCTAAGGCAAAGATCAAGCAAAAATCAGTGAGACACACTGATCATAACAAAGGTGAATAAACTTTTATAACTCTTTAATCGAGTCATTAATAGTTTACATGGGACTATGTATCCCTAAAACTTTATAAACAAATGTAATCGTTGGCCCTCAGGCTATCGTATACGTTTGTCTGGATCATTCCATATGTGGATAGACGGTGGGTACACCGCACCACGCCTAGTCATTCCTCCGCCGTGTTGGCCGGATCTAAGTAATATTCGAGTGGGGAATGGTGTTGTGTATATTGATGGTGTTGGGTACACCGCACCACGCCTGGTCATTCCTCGAACGTTGCGGTGTTTGCTGAGCGGTTTCAAGTTGAGCTTGAGTTTTAATAGTCATTCATAATTTCATAACTTAGTTGTTCCCTAATCCATGACGGTTCGGGTTATAAGATACCCATAGAGAGTAATTAAGTAAGTAAATTATTTTAGTGTCAACGTGTTTACTAACATGTGTTGCTGAAGTATTTTATAATTTGTTTTACATGTAATCAGTAATAGGTATTTGGAGGTAATGGATAGCCATTATATCATCTGATGGCTTAGATGATGATTTTATTATTAAAATGATGTAAATAATGGTTTTATAAGCTAAACACTTTTGTACTACTTATCGGGTGTTTAATTCCCGACTTTTGGAATATGATATATTTTAATCAAGATTTCCGCTTTACCACCTTAAACTCTGATATATCTACAAAACATGTACCAATAATAGGTCACACTCTTAGGCCCTAAGTTGGGATGTGACACACACACACACACACACACAATGAGTTCGTACAAATAAAATAAATTTGAAAACGCTATCAAATGACAGCATCACCAGCGTCGTCGTTGCGTCTAGTGCCTGACGTGTTCTCCTCGTGGTTAAAATATGATGGTAGTTTGTACTCCTCACCACGCTGCCTGGCGTCTCCCCCTTAATCATATGTGCCATATGATTCTGGAGAACTAACATCCCTACTCTAAGCTCCGAATTAGGGTGTTAGTGGTGGCATCTGTCACACCCTCAAAATCCACTAACGGAGTTTTACCGTCAGAGGGTGTGAACTAACAGGATCGGAATCATTAGTTATAATCAAACCATAAGTAAAGTTTTCAAACCACGAAAACATTTAAGTGTAAATAAGTGCGGAAGCGTAAAACCATAAGCCAAGTGTTGCGTCACGCAGGACGACTTAAAAACCCAATTAATGATAACAGTTTAAAAACAAGTTTGCATAAACAAAAGCGTTCAAAGTAATGCATGATCCTATACCGCGCGCCCGCCTCGGCTACCTAAGAATAACATACTAAAAGTGTCAACACGGGGTTGGTGAGTTCACAAGTTTATATAAAATAAAGCGTTTTTTGCGTTTTGCGTTTATCGTTTTGCGTTACCAGATAGTGTTAAATCAATTATATATCTATAGGTAGCTAGCCTATAAAGCAAGTATTACTAAGTGTTCGACACCGAAGCTGACTGTTTATCATGTGCCTTGCCACTAGGTCTATCTCGACCATGGTAATGTGTTAGCCAAAATTACACCCACTCGACCTCCAGTCCAGTTTAGCGTTGGGTGGGGTTTGTCAAACCCAGTAGTACTACTCAACAGTGACTCGCTATTATCCAATACTAAACGGTTCGAAGTGTGAAGGACTTCAGTTGTTTCGTTTGCTACTTAGTCTTTACAAGTGATATATAATCTAATAACAAAATCTAAAAGCGTTTCGGAGTATGTATTCTCCCCCAAGTGAAAAACGTTTAAAAGAGTTAAAAGGGGAACGGGAAACTCACTGTTTGCGAAGAATTCCAAAAACAAGTCACCCAAGTGATGCGCGTCACAGAAAACCCTCACTAGCGTTCTAAAACAACAAGGAGATTTTCTAAGTGTTGGAACTATTATCGAGTCTCTAGACTCGGCACATAATTCCTATGCATAAAATACATTTCGTGTTTCGTTTGTGAATTGTGTGTGTCTCAACAAGCACATTGGTGATACGTTACGTGTGTGAACAACTATTTACGTGTCAAGTGTTAATGGTGTACATTACTAGCAATTATTCCCCGCAAGGGCAATTTGGTCAAAACATAACAATTATCAAGCAATTAGCACGTTTCATGTATTTTCACAATTTCAACAGCTAATTTTATCAAGACAGAATTTCTACTTGAAAGACTATTCTATTCAACAGATCATAGCATCTCAATTAATTCACCAAAAATCGTCACAAAATCATACATGAGTTAGGTTTCCAGAACATATTTTATTGTATTTTTATTCCACATAGATTACTCACAATGATCAAAACATTACAACAAACTCACAGCAGTCAAAATCATGCGCGACAGAATGTTATTTGTTATTCCCGTTAAATGAAAAATCCAACTAATGCAAGATCAATTGGGTTAGGTTCTTAACTCAACAAGTTAACTTCTAGAAGTGGAACCAACCCATTTGGCCTTGTAATTCATGAGATATGATAATTACAAAATAACCTAACAGCAGGTCTCACAATTCAGATTTGCACTTCAGTTTTGTAAAATAATAAAAGTTAACTTTTACTCATCCAAAAATTATAATTTTGGACTTCATAGAAACTAGACTCAACATAGTACCCTGTAGTATTAACAAACTTGACCAATTTCCAAATTAACATTTAGTTACAGTTGTCTAAACATAACTTACAATCTGTCCAGTACCAGTTTTGACCTTTAATCATATTTAAATCGTTTGAACAACCAAAACACCTCCAAATTAGGCGTGGTTGGACTTTCTGAAAACTAGACTCAGAGTACTACCTTATAGACTTATAAATAGCTCAGTTTGCTTTTATATTCAACAATTTACATGTCGTTCAAGTTTAATTATCTCTGCTGTCAAAACTCAGCAAGCACAAACAATCATCTACCATGCATCCTAAGCATACGACATATCTCAAAACATGTAATAAACATAATTAATCACAAAAATCAGTAGTAACCCTCTAGGGTTTACAAACATTCAATGATTCAACAATCTTTCACCGTTCAAAATCACATATGATCATCAATGTCAATAACCAACACACAATCAATCATCATCTAGCATAAATCAACCCTAGTTCATCTTATTCATCAATTTTCGTGACCTAGGGTTTTAGATTAACCCATTCAAGATCAAAATTAAACATGTAAAATACATAGGATAGTTGTTTATACCTTCCTAGCACCTTAATCTTCAACCAAACTTGAAAAATCTTGTGTGTATGTGTGTGTATGATTGGCGGCAGCCAAGGGAGCCAAGGGGGAGGGGGCCGATCGGTGTGAGGGAGGGAGAAAGAGAGTTAGGGTTTTGTTTATTATTAATAATAATATGTTACACATAGGTCCCTCAACTTTTAAGTATTACTTTTCTAGCCTAAAGTAACTTGTTTGCATCTTGAGATAGTGTTTTAAATGATATTATCAAATAACACATAAGCCTAACACATAATTATCACATAATTATTGTTTGAATGTTTTTCGTTTATTCACCAATGATTTGCGTCAACTCGTTTGCGTTTCGGTGCAATCCCGAAAGACTACACATGTAGTAATTGTCAAGCGTCATTTAAAACCCTAGTTTAAATGTAATGAGGTGTGCGTTATAGATCAAGTGATCTTAAGTTTGAATTGACGGAGTTTGGATTAACGGAGTTAACCTGAAATTGACGAGTGTCACATCATTCCCATGTTAAAGAATTTTCGTCCCGAAAATTTGAGTCAAGTTGTGATGAGTGTCTAAAAAAGTAAGAAAAATTTTCAGTTTGTCATATCATCCCCTAGTAGAAAGAAATTTCGTCCCGAAATTTAATTCATACCTCTGGTGATTTCTGACGGTTCGAAGGGTTTCGCGGTTTTCGGTGCTTGGTCAACCCTTCAAAAATGTGAGGATACTTTTTCAACATTTGATCCTCGCGTTCCCACGTGAACTCCGGTTCACGTCTCGAGTTCCAACGAACCTTAATGATTGGAATTTTGCTGTGCTTGAGTGTTTTGGTTTCCCAATCCAAAACTTCGACTGGTTCTTCAATGAAGCATAGCTGTTCATCAACTTGCAATTCGTCCAAAGGGACTGCTTGGGTTTCATCGGATAGGCATTTCTTTAAATTGGATACATGGAATACATTGTGTACGCTACTGAGTTCTGTTGGTAGATCCAGTCGGTACGCCACCGGGCCAATGCGCTCAGTTATCCGGTAAGGACCAACGTATCGTGGATTGAGTTTGTTTCGCTTCCCGAAGCGAACCACACCTTTTCAAGGTGAGACTTAGAGTAAAACTTGGTCATTCACTTGAAATTCAATAGGCTTTCGGCGCTTGTCTGCGTAACTCTTTTGGCGATCACGTGCTGCAGCCATGCGGTTTCGGATTTGAACAATCTTTTCAGAGGTTTCAAGTACTAGTTCTGGACCAGTGATTTGGCTATCACCTACCTCTGCCCAGCAGAGAGGTGATCGACACTTCCGTCCGTACAACGCTTCAAACGGCGCTGCCTTAATGCTTGCGTGGTAGCTATTATTATACGAAAACTCTACCAAAGGTAAGTGAGGTTCCCAACTCTTTCCGAAATCCAAAACGCATGCACGCAACATGTCCTCCAAGGTCTGAATGGTGCGCTCACTTTGCCCATCCGGCTGAGGATGGTATGCTGTGCTCATATCAAGGCGGATGCCTAGTGCGCTTTGTAGTGACTTCCAAAAGTGCGAAGTGAAACGGGAATCTCGATCAGAAATTATTGAAACAGGCACTCCGTGTCTAGACACTACTTCCTTCATGTAGATGCGAGTCAGTCTTTCCATTTTGTCCGATTCTTTGATTGCTAAGAAGTGTGCAGACTTAGTCAACCGGTCAACGATCACCCAGATGGTATCGCATCCCGTCGGTGTTTTGGGTAATCTCGTGATAAAATCCATTGAAATGTGTTCCCATTTCCACGTTGGAAGTTCTGGTTGCTGTAGCAGACCAGATGGTTTCTTATATTCTATTTTGACTCTTGCACAAGTCAAGCATTTGCTCACTTAGGTGGCAATGTCGGCTTTCATGTTCGGCCACCTGTAAAGTGCCTTTAGGTCGTGGTACATTTTATCCGAGCCAGGGTGGATAGAATATCGGGACTTGTGTGCTTCGTCCATCACTAGAGTTCTCAACTCTCCGTATCAAGGGACCCAAATCCGGTTTTCGAAATATCGGACTTCGTCCGATTTGGTTTCAAGTTGCTTGTTCATGCCCGGCATGAGTTCTGATGGGAGATTATCATCTTTCAAGGCTTCGAGTTGCGCATCGCGAATCTGATCGGGTAGGTTGGCGTGAATCGTAAGTTGTAATGCTCGAACTCGTCTGGGTTTATCGGTTTCTTTTCTGCTGAGAGCGTCGGCCACTACATTGGCCTTTCCAGGGTGGTACTTGATGGCACAATCATAATCCTTAAGCAGCTCGACCCAACGACGCTGTCGCATGTTCAGCTCCTTCTGATCGTAGATATGTTGGAGACTCTTGTGGTCGGTGTAAATGGTAAACTTGGTACCGTACAAGTAATGTCTCCATATCTTAAGAGCAAACACCACCGCTCCGAGTTCCAAGTCATGGGTCGTGTAATTCTTCTCGTGAATCCGTAGTTGCCGAGAGGCATAGGCTATAACTTTCTCGAGTTGCATCAGCACACAACCGAGACCTTGTATCGATGCGTCACAATGAACCTCAAAATTCTCCGTTCCCTCGGGAAGGGCTAATATAGGGGCGCTACAGAGTTTGGTTTTCAACAGTTGGAAAGCGGATTCTTGCGCGTCTCCCCAATTGTACTTAGTTCCATTGTGAGTCAAAGCGGTGAGGGGTTGAGCAATCTTTGAAAATCCCTCGATAAAACGCCGGTAGTAGCCGGCCAGTCCTAGGAATTGTCGCACCTCGGTCGGAGTCTTAGGTGCTTCCCAGTTTTTGATGGCCTCTACTTTTCCGGGATCGACATGGATACCATTCTCATTGATCACATGTCCTAAAAAGTGAACCTCGCGAAGCCAAAATTCGCATTTCGAGAATTTAGCGTACAGTTGTTCCTTCTTCAGTAGTTCCAGAATTAACCTCAAATGTTCCTCATGGTCGGTCTTGTCCTTGGAGCATACGAGGATATCATCAATAAAAACAATCACAAACTTGTCGAGGTACGCCTTGCATACTCAATTCATGAGATCCATAAATACGGCTGGTGCGTTGGTTAAGCCAAAAGGCATAACCGAAAACTCGTAGTGACCATACCGAGTTCTGAAAGCCGTCTTTGAAATATCTTCTTCGCGCACTCTTAAATGATGGTAACCAGATCTCAGATCGATCTTCGAGTAGTAACTCGATCCTTGCAGCTGGTCGAACAGATCATCAATTCGGGGTAAGGGATAACGGTTCTTGATCGTCACCTTGTTCAGCTCTCTGTAGTCGATGCACATGCGGAAAGTCTCGTCTTTCTTTCGGACAAATAAGACAGGGGCTCCCCATGGTGATGAGCTAGGTCGGATAAAACCTTTATCCAACAAATCTTGCAGTTGAGTGGACAACTCCTGAAGCTCCGCCGGTGCAAGCCGATATGGGGCTCGTGCTATAGGTCCTGCACCGGGGGTCAATTCGATTTGGAATTCGACTTGCCGAATAGGTGGAAGTCCAGGCAAATCCTCCGGGAAAACTTCCGGAAAATCTCGAACAATCGGTATGTCTTCGATTCGCTTCTCCTCCGCGGGTTTCTCAACAATATGGGCTAAAATTTCCGGATGACCCTTTCGTAAATATTTCTGTGCCTTCATGAGGGTGATGACGCTGGTGGTCATGCCGCTTTTCTCGCCCTGGATCGAAATGATCTCGCCGGAAGGGGTAGTGATGTGGACTATCTTGTCATGACATATAATCTCCGCTCGATTCTTGGATAACCAGTCCATGCCGACAATGACATCGAAACTACCAAGCGAAAAAGGTATAAGGTCGATATCAAAATTATAACCCAACAGTTTCAACTTACATCCCGCAAGTATATGAGTTGTTTCTATAGACTTACCGTCAGCTAATTCAACAGAAAACTTAGCATCTAACGGGGTTGGAATTAAGTCTAAGAGTTCACTAAAGGCTTTCAACACAAAAATCCTATCAGCTCCAGTGTCAAACAAAACAGAAGCAAAACAGTCGTTCACAAGAAACTTACCGGTCACCACATACGGGTCGTTGCGGGCTTGGCCCGACCCAATGACGAAAGCTCTACCTTTACCATTTCTCCCACCACTGCTGCTGCCTCCATTGTTCTCGTTCTGTTTTAGCTTGGGGCAATCCTTCCTGAAATGACCCTCTTGACCACACTCGAAACACCATTTAGTCGTCATAGGTGGTTTAGGAGCACCCTTTGCCGCTAGGTCTCCCCTACATTCTTTGGCCTGATGACCCATTTTTCCGCATCTCAGACACTTGACACGGTCGCACTGGCCGGCATGATGATAGTTGCACCTGTTGCATTTCGGGTGTTTCCCAGCATAGCCGCTCGAACCCTGCCCGCTACTGTTGTTGTTATTGTTGGGACCCTGATTATTGAAGCTCCGAGTGAGTTCGGGCTACGGTAGTGTTGTTGCTGTGGGGGGTTCGATGATGAGGACCTGGTATTGTCAAATTTCCTCTTTCCATTGCTCGGGTTGTTGTTGCTGTTGTCAGTGCTCGGGTTGTCACGGGTTTTAGAGGTCGAACCTCTAGGTGGTAATGCACCTTGGGTCACTACCTGATCCGTCAGTTTATGAGCTAACAGGATCGCTTGTTGAATTGTAGCCGGTTTAGAAGACGTCACCATACCCTGAATTTGTGGTACCAGCCCATCGATGTACATCTCGATCCACTTACTTGGCGGGTCTACCATCCGTGGACACATTACTGCTAGCTCCTGAGAACGAGTGGTGTATGCTTCAATCTCGGAACCCACCATTTTCAATGACCAAAACTCAGATTCCAACTTTGCGATCTCCTCTCTAGGACAATACTCTTCCCGCATCATGTTCTTGAACTCTTCCCAGTTCATAGCGTTTGCCAATTCCAATCCAAGAATTTGCACATTTGAATTCCACCAAGTGAGAGCAGAATCTTCCAGTGTTCCAGCAGCAAATTTGACCCTACTGGCAGGTGGACAGTTACACATCTCAAAAGCTGATTCGGCCTTCTCAGCCCAACGCAGGAAACCTATGGCTCCCTCAGTGCCCTTAAACGAATTGGGCTTGCAATCCAGGTAGTTCTTGAAAGTACACGTTCCAGTTGGACCTCCAGCTTGATTCTGAACATGTTCGGCTAGAGCTGCCGCCGCGTGGTCATTCAGCAGGGTTTGGAGTTCTGCTGCGGTTAAGTTGATATTACCGCGACCGTGTCCAGCGTTTCTTCCAGCCATTTCCTTGAATCACAGCATAAGATGTCAGACATGAATTTTCGGTTTCATATGCAACACACCATACATGTAATAAAAAGATAGGTAACAAAGAAATATAAAAGAAGCAAACATCACATCACAACCATATAATAATCCAAATAATAATTCATGATTAAAACCATTGTATTCGCTACAAAGTATTTAAAACCAATCCTTAAAATCATAGAAAATAATAGTTTGGATGGAGACAATCCCTCCATCTAAGTGTTATCATCCTTAGATGTCATCGTCTGAGGACACCTCAGAGTGTTCCTCCGGCTCAGCCGGTTCTTCCTCCGGTTCCTCTTCGGGTTCCTCCTCGGGATCTTCCTCGGGATATTCCTCAGGTTCCTCTTCAGGATCTGCCTCAGGTTCAGCTGCGTACTGAGCAATTTGCGTCTGTAAGACATCACAACGCTCTAGAGCTATCTCTGTCCGGGTCCTTGCCACTTGGAGTTGCTCTTGCAAGTCTATGATCTCTGCTTGCATTTTTCTCATAATCTTCATCTACTGATCGTTAGCATCTTGCATTCCCTTCATAGTCGTTTTCAGGCGGGAAATTTCCTCCTTAGCCTCGGTTCCATCTCTTATCAATCCGGGAATGTCCGCTTTCGCCGAGCGCATAAAACCCACGTCACGTTCTAAACAAGAAACAACAGCTGCGAGAACTCGCTCTACAGGTTCAGTTATGGGTGGTAGGGTGTTGGGGTAAGCAGGACGACTCGGGTGGGGTAGCGGGGGAACTTGTTCGCAATAAACCATACGCCTGATCAGACTCGGGTACCAATCCCAGCTAATGTCGTCGTCGTACATGCCTCCAGACAGGTGATACCTCTTCGGTGCAGGGGCTTCTAGTTCCGGGACTACTCGGGGTGGCGATGAGGTAGGTAGCTGCGGTTCCTTTCCATGAGCATGAGTCATCTGGTCAGATGATGATGATGGTGTCGACATCCCTACAGGTAAGCCGTGTATGCGCGCGTATGAGTGAATGAGGTAAAGAGATATGATAACGAAAGACTACACAAACTATATATGCAGTGCGTATAATTATAACTAATGGGTCGTTGCGGTTATAGTCTAGTATGCATGCAGTTTCTAGTTCACTATAACCAATGGCTTTGATACCAATCTGTCACACCCTCAAAATCCACTAACGGAGTTTTACCATCATAGGGTGTGAACTAACAGGATCGGAATCATTAGTTATAATCAAACCATAAGTAATGTTTTCAAACCACGAAAATATTTAAGTGTAAATAAGTGCGGAAGCGTAAAACCATAAGCCAAGTGTTGCGTCACGCAGGACGACTTAAAAACCCAATTAATGATAACAGTTTAAAAACAAGTTTGCATAAACAAAAGCGTTCAAAGTAATGCATGATCCTATACCGCGCACCCGCCTCGGCTACCTGAGAATAACATACTAAAAGTGTCAACACGGGGTTGGTGAGTTCACAAGTTTATATAAAATAAAGTGTTTGCGTTTTGCGTTTAGCGTTTTGCGTTACCAGATAGTGTTAAATCAATTATATATCTATAGGTAGCTAGCCTATAAAGCAAGTATTACTAAGTGTTCGACACCGAAGCTGACTGTTTATCATGTGCCTTGCCACCAGGTCTATCCCGACCATGGTAATGTGTTAGCCAAAACTACACCCACTCGACCTCCAGTCGATTTTAGCGTTGGGTGGGGTTTGTCAAACCCAGTAGTACTACTCAATAGTGACTCGCTATTATCCAATACTAAACGGTTCGAAGTGTGAAGGACTTCAGTTGTTTCATTTGCCACTTAGTCTTTACAAGTGATATATAATCTAATAACAAAATCTAAAAGCGTTTCGGAGTATTTATTCTCCCCCAAGTGAAAAGCGTTTAAAAGAGTTAAAAGGGGAACGTGAAACTCACTGTTTGCGAAGAATTCCAAAAACAAGTCACCCAAGTGATGCGCGTCACAGAAAACCCTCACTAGCGTTCTAAAACAACAAGGAGATTTTCTAAGTGTTGGAACTATTATCGAGTCTCTAGACTCGGCACATAATTCCTATGCATAAAATACGTTTCGTGTTTCGTTTGGGAATTGTGTGTCTCAACAAGCACATTGGTGATACGTTACGTGTGTGAAAAACTATTTACGTGTCAAGTGTTAATGGTGTACATTACTAGCAATTATTCCCCGCAAGGGCAATTTGGTCAAAACATAACAATTATCTAGTAATTAGCACGATTCATGTATTTTCACAATTTCAGCAGCTAATTTTATCAAGACAGAATTTCTACTTGAAAGATTATTCTATTCAACAGATCATATCATCTCAATTAATTCACCAAAAATCTTCACAAAAGCATACATGAGTTAGGTTTCCAGAACATATTTTATTGTATTTTTATTCCACATAGATTACTCACAATGATCAAAACATTACAGCAAACTCACAGCAGTCAAAATCCAACTAATGCAAGACCAATTGGGGTAGGTTCTTAACTCAAAATTTTAACTTCCAGAAGTGGAACCAACCCATTTGGCCTTGTAATTCATGATATATGATAATTACAAAACAACCTAACAGCAGGTCTCACAATTCAGATTTACACTTCAGTTTTGTAAAATAATAAAAGTTAACTTTTACTCGTCCAAAAATTACAATTTTGGACTTTATAGAAACTAGACTCAACATAGTACCCTGTAGTCTTAACAACCTCGACCAATTTCCACATTAAAATTTAGTTACAGTTGTCTAAACATAACTTACAATCTGTCCAGTACCAGTTTTGACCTTTTATCATATTTAAATCGTTAGAACAACCAAAACACCTCCTAATTAGGCGTGGTTGGACTTTCTGAAAACTAGACTCAGAGTACTACCTTGTAGACTCATAAATAGCTCAGTTTTATTTTATATTCAAAAAGTTACATGTCATTCAAATTTAACTATCTCTGCTGTCAAAACTCAGCAAGCACAAACAATCATCTACCATGCATCCTAAGCATACGACATATCTCAAAACATGTAATAAACATAATTAATCACAAAAATTAGTAGTAACCCTCTAGGGTTTACAAACAATCAATGATTCAACAATCTTTCACTGTTCAAAATCACATATGATCATCAATGTCAATAACCAACACATAATCAATCATCATCTAGCATAAATCAACCCTAGTTCATCTTATTCATCAATTTTCGTGACCTAGGGTTTTAGATTAACCCATTCAAGATCAAAATTAAACATGTAAAATACATAGGATAGTTGTTTATACCTTCCTAGCACCTTAATCTTCAACCAAACTTGAAAAATCTTGTGTGTATGTGTGTGTATGATTGACGGCAGCCAAGGGAGCCAAGGGGGAGGGGGCCGATCGGTGTGAGGGAGGGAGAAAGAGAGTTAGGGTTTTGTTTATTATTAATAATAATATGTTACACATAGGTCCCTCAACTTTTAAATATTACTTTTCTAGCCTAAAGTAACTTGTTTGCATCTTGAGTTAGTGTTTTAAATGATATTATCAAATAACACATAAGCCTAACACATAATTATCACATAATTATTGTTTGAATGTTTTTCGTTTATTCACCAATGATTTGCGTCAACTCGTTTGCGTTTCGGTGCAATCCCGAAAGACTACACATGTAGTAATTGTCAAGCGTCATTTAAAACCCTAGTTTAAATGTAATGAGGTGTGCGTTATAGATCAAGTGATCTTAAGTTTGAATTGACGGAGTTTGGATTAACGGAGTTAACCTGAAATTGACGAGTGTCACAGCATCCAAGTGCAATTTGTCTACGGGACGTGTTGCGACTCTGGAGGCTGATATCCACATGTTAATTATACTTTAATAATTAAACGAAATAGAACGAACTTAAATGATAACAAACGTACCTCATGTGTCTGCTTATCCTCCGGCGCACCTGCCCCTGCTTCTGCGTCTACGTGGGCCTCGTCAATTTGCACCTCTCATTCCCTCAATGACGGAGGCTCAACCAGTGGCACAAGTACGTAAGTGGGAGCCTTCAACTGTTGTACCAAACGATTGTATCGTCCAGCTCACGCGGGAGAAGCAACGGGATCCAAATACCAAGTAGTTGGTGAGAGTGGCCCATGGAAATCACAATATGTGTGATGCAGGGGCCACCGAGCCAAGACCCTCGCCCATGTCGTCGCGAGCTCACGACAAAGTAGTCTGGGAAACCACTAATGGTGTTTCAGTACCTGTCCGCCAGCAGGCACCGCAATAAGAATAGGTCCCAAAGGTTGCAGTGTTTTCCACCCAGCCAACGACCATGTATCGTCGAGGCTACCATCTTGTGCCGATACATGTTCAATGGAACGGAAAATTTGAAACAAAAATAACAATCAATTTTATTATAACCAAATAAAATAATGTGAGAGTATCTGTACAACGGGTGTTTGATTGTTGTGGCCTTGGCGCTGGTATGCCTTAGCTCAATGATCCCCTTACCAATCGTGGTCCACTAATAACGCAACTCATCATTCGGGGTCTCGTGTATACTCGTCGTGTAAATCGGCCGGCGTACCTTCTCCTCAATGTATAAATAGATCTCCACGACGAACTGCCCCAACAAAGGTAATGATCGACCCCGAACATGTGGAACCGAACCTCCGCAAAATGATGATCTACCCCTAGAATCATCTCCACCTACGCCATGCTCGCTGCACATGGCCTGAACCAATATTAACAAGCATTTGTATATTTGTACATAAATTGAATTTGACTAGTCAATCGAAAAGTAAATACCCGAGACCGAAAGTAGATAAAAACTCCAACGTGAGCTCCCGGTGCGTGGCGTTCCCCATGGAAAATAATATGGTCCATGGAATACCATCCCCGATAATATCCGTGAACCTCTGCCTCTTGCCACGGCCGTCTATAAAGGCCCAGCATATAACTATGTTAGGTTGCGGCTGCATCAGTCAGAGGTGCTTGAAATGGCGTGCTACGGTGCTCTTGATATGAAATTGTGTGTGGTAATAATCCACCAACACCTCACCCCTCTCGATATAGTTATTAATTATTTAAACGATTAATTATTAATTATATATATATATATATATTGAAAAGATCCAATACACTAATACTTAACGTACATTAACGTACACGAATCCATTTTTTCACGAATCGATCCATGAAATCACATCCAAACATCTCGGAATCGTCAATACATATCCAATCAATCATTTGTTCTCCGAAAAAACAGTTTTGGATGGTTAATCGATCAATTTTTCACTTTTTTTCACGAAGACCGTTTTTTGAGCGTTTGGCTGAGCGTTTAAGGTTTCTGAGCGCTTTAGGTTTTTGCCTTTGTTTTTTGCCTTTGAGCGTCTCGCGTACGTTAATGTACGTTAAGCATTAGCGTACAGTAACTGCACCCTATATATATATATATATATATATATATATATATATATATATATATATAACAATATTAAAATTAAAATTGTATAATAGTTAAAAAAGATTAAATATTAATTATATCTATTTATAATAAATCAAAATTAAAAAAATAATATATAAAAATATTAAATATAGATTTATAACATTATTAAATTAAAAAAATACTATTTAAATATTTTAATTATTTTAAGAATTATCTAGTTATTTATTTGTACATATTGATTAGTTTTTTTTAAGTCTTAATTTAAAAATGTATTTATTTTAAAAAATAAATGGTTATTTATTATAAAATATTAAAAATATATTTTTTTAAAATATATGGTAATTTAGTTATTTAATTTAAAAAGAAAATATTTTAAAAAAAATAAAGGGTTATACGTCGCGTTTAGACCTAAACGTGACGTATGACCCTTCCCATTCAAATAACCAACGACTAGGGGGAGTCCAAAAAGAAGCTCCAAACCCAATACCGAAAACCTACCTCAAAGTGTTCGTTTCTCGCCGGATGTCGTGCTCATTGTTGTCGGATCGGATCTATAGTGCTCGTTGTTGCCAGATTGGATATCGAGTGCCCGTGGTCATGTTTGGTTGTGAATTTGAAATGTCCCCCGTTTAGATCTAAACGAGGATTATATGCGGGCTTATACGTCACGTATAGGCCTATAAGTCGTCACGTTTAGATTTTAAATATCTCTGTACACCACATTTAGGTCTAAACGTGACTTTTAAACCCCTATATAAGCCGCCTATTCGTGGCGTATATAGGGCGCCCCATTTAGACCTAAACTTGGTGTATAGATCCTTCTCTTTGGTCCTTTTTTTAACTTTTGATTAAAAAAGTAATAAATAATAGAAATATAATATATACAAATTATATATTTTTTTAAAAACTTGTAATACGAACATAGTTTATACAATCATCCAATTAAATCAATATGAGAAGCGGGGACTCGCCAACTTGACCTAATTCTCATATACTTGTTTATACGATCTTCGTACATAACCCTTCATTATTGTGCCACTTGATTTGCGTATCATGCCCACTTAAATACTGGCACCGACACTAGGTAATTCCCTTCTAATTTTTTATTGATCCAATGAATATCGTTAACATTAGAAATGACTATAACTGGATACTTTAACAACAGTTCTAGACTGTCTCTCATCGGGAAAAAGGTTTGGCTAACACACGGCTCTATAAGTATTAGAAATCATTATAATATCTGAGCAACCACGAGTCCATGGGCGGGTAATTTAAACCAACACTTTCCAGGTGTCGATTGATCTAAATAGAAAGAAGCCTAAATGATTACGAACCGTATCCAAATATTCTGGCTTCTTTATATTTAATCTTGATTTACACCGACCTTTGTTTTTGTCCATTTCTTTCATCATGACTCGCCTAACATCATTCTAGTTGTTTTGACTCATGCCTAAACCCACAGTGATTGCCTAAACATCGCAGTTACCATTCAACTTTACATATGTGATTCTTGAGATGTATGGATAAGACTAGGTGGGAATGACCTCCTTATGCCTTTGTAGTTTTGGACTGTCCTTTGGATCACCCATTAAGGGAAACTGATGTCAGGTTCCCTCTCTTGTCTCTTAGATGAACGTTTTGATAGTTTAAGAGGGGGCATCTTAAACTCTGGCTGGGAATGTGACTTTGGATGCGGAAAGAACTGTGGATGCAGAAAATTAGGGGGTTTCATTTGTGTTTAGTGATGAGGAAGGGGTATACGAGGAAGGGATACACGAGTTGTGTCTTTCAGGCTCCAGTTTTTTGGCTTGTTGGTTTACACTTGGACGCCCCTGAGGGGCCTCTCATTTCTCATGCTCTTTCTTCTTTGATTTACCTAGAAGAACATACATCATATTTGATTAAAATACTTCTTTTATGTTTTATGTTGGGTTCTAAAAAAATTGTTTGTTTAATATCGTCAAGTTATCCTCTGAAATCTGGTTCTTCATCCCGAGTGAACGGCTGTGTGAAATCAAGCTTCCTCCAGAAAGGGTCTATCGATTCTAGTGGAATATATCTATGTAAGTAGGTGTTGCTCTAGCCGACAAGCACACTACAACACCATGCACGTTAACGACTGGTGTCCGCACGAAGCTCCAAAATCAACCATCTTTTCATGCTTACTCAGCTCACTTTCAAGTAACTTAAGAGCCTCAATCGACACCTTATAATGTAGTTTACTAAAATTTACACCACATTGTCCATTTCTCCTTAATACGGGAGGTTTAAAGATTCCACTTATATCAACCTCCTGGGCTTTTACAACTTCAAGGGCATATGCCGTAATTGTGCATAGGTTATTGTTAGTCCCATCAAGGAACCTTTTGAAGTTGTCATGTTGACTCTCTACTCGGTTTGTTGGATGCTCACCAAAGTTTAGGCGGTCGTCATCCAACAAGATACAAGCTTTCCTTTGTATGGCACCAACTAGTTATCACGAATATAATCCCAAACCTCTGAAAAAAGGAGATAAATTTATGAAATGTACAAGTAGACTATTAGTAACTATATATTTATGAAAGACTTACCGTGTCTCCCGTGTTAAGCTAATCTTAGTTCCAATTTCCCGCAGTTATAGTCGTAATCATCGATTGTGGAAGAATCATACAGTACCTTCCACCAGTACAAGAAACCATCCTTGATATTCAGTACCTTCTACAAGTGCCACTTGCGTAAGTTTTTGGTAGTATGAGGGAAGACTATGTAACACGACTTCATCAGGGATAGGTCTCTGTTTATGACTATCACGTGCGGCTCCTTATAGTCCTCGAGCATACCTTTAACTTGCTCAAGGTCCCATGTGAAGCGTTGTTTTCATTACCTAGATATAATTACATGTGCAATACACAACGACTTCAATGTCGACGACATAGCAACAAACTGAACAAACGGCCACTTATACACGTTGGTATTGTACGCCGTGTCAATCAACAAAACATGGGGTAATGCACATCACATTGCAAACAACTTATCATGACAGAATAAAATATCATCCGTCCTATTGGTGAAAGGATCTCCCATGTGTGATACACGGCCCCATTATTGTGCAGAATGTTTTCAAGTACGTGCATTGGGTTTAATATAACTTTGATAATTATTTATAAACATTAGTTTTAAATAGTAAAATTAGGAAGGTTTTCAAGTACCTTCATGGGGTATCGTTAGTTTTATTGTCATATTTAACCTTCCTAATGGCGTTGTATATACCATCCTAATATGCCAGCTATAGGGAAATTGTTCCCTTACAAGTGTATGAATTTTCTTCAGCCTCACGCATGCGTCGTATCGCCGTAACCAGATCAAGTCCCCCGTCGGAAATTTACCTAAAATAAATGTGCCCCTCATGAAAGCCGACATAATCGTGGTTGTATTCTCGTTTACTTCATCAAGCTTCCAAAAATAAACTCACCTGTCGTACCTCCCTACGAGTTTAAAGAGACCGCGTGTTTTTATACTCCCAGTATTCCTGACCATGACCTTAAGTTTGGGTTCCCCACCAAGATTGCATGCAAGGTCCACAATAACATACTCATGCTCTCGTTTTTCTTAGACCGTTGGACCACAATAACATACCCATGATCTCGTACTTTTTTCTTTCCCATTCCTCAAACTACTCTCGAGAACCAAAAACCTAAATCAGTTATAAGGTCATATTTAAAACGTGTTCCAAAAAAATAATAATTAAATAAATTAAAAAAAACATATGGTGTCATAAATTATCCGTTATATACGAAACTTTCACCTCACATATGTAATCACCATCAGCTTCGTTCCTAGACAAATGTATAGAGGACTCATTGTATGAGGCGCTAGTATCTTTAAAGGTATCACAAACGTAATCAGTCCCATTGTGACCGGTATGGCTCTTCTACTGGTAAGTGGTACAGAGTTGAGTACTGTAATGCGCCTCTTCTACGGGAAAACTGGCATGAAGGCTGAGTACCGTAATATGAATTTTCTAGTAACTGTTACGAGGCCTGATTGTAAGGCTTTTCTGGCTATGACCGGTACAACGGTAGAGCCTCATATTCATTCTATGTGTTGTTTCCCTTCCCCCAAGTACTATCGTATATGAAGTACTCCTAACAAACAACATGGTTAACATATCTTATTTAAAAACTAACTGAGTACTATTAATTTAAATAAAGATACAAAGATACTCGTTTAAAATGTGGTAATGACTCCTCGTTATGATATGAAAACCACGGGTCCTCGTTCAAGTATGGAAGTTTCGAATCATCGTTCGAACCCGTAAATACATAGGCCCACCATGAGTTTTTTTGCTTATACGATGAAAATGAGAATTTTTTTCTTCGCGACTTACTTATGTTCTCTAGTTAAGGTTTTTTGTATATTTGTGTGTGATATGGGGAAGATGGAGGAAGGCTTAAATATCAAATCTGACTCTATACACCACATATAAAGCTATACGTGGCGTATAGGGTACAACGAGAACCTGTGAGTGTCATATCCACTGATTTCTCGTACCAATACGCGCCGTATAGAGCTATACACCGCGTATTGAAAGGTACGCCATAAATTTTGGGCAATGCCTATAGCAGGACCCTATAAATATATAATAGGTTTCTTTTATCTTATCTTATCTTATCTTACTTTTCTAATAAAGTAAAACAATGGCCTTTAAGTGTCAAACCCATATTCAATTCTAGCCTAATTTCTCTCAGTCTTTTAATATCTCAACTCATTCATCCTAACTATACATGAGTTATGCGTCAAAACCATGTATCTTGATACATATGTTTTTCCAAATGGAGATCTCTAAGTACAAAAATTTAACTTTATGTTCTATTAATATGGTACATACATATTTCAAACATTATTATTACAACACATAATTTAACAGTTGATTATTATTTCTAATTATTTTGTAATTAGTAACCACTACAATTGAAGTATTTCAGGAGTAATCGAGAAAAATGTTATAGCAAGTCACTATTAATAGGATAAAGTGTATATCTCAATCTATATTTATGTTGGTGTAGGGTGTATGAAGCATTAGAATCATTAAACATGTTTAAAGCTCTTTTTTATTCAAAGGGTTTCATTTCTCTCCTTTTCCCCAAATTCTACATACCCTGTCATTTACATCACAAGCATTAAACGTGTTAAACGAGTCAAAACATTTTTAAAGTTTTCTCTCTTTTTCCTCAAACCATTTTGACCTTTCACTAATGTGGATAACAACATGTTCTTACCCGTATCAATTTTTATCAGTGTTGTTTTGATCTGAACCAAAATTATGGTTTTTAAAAGTACCCATTCAGATCTGACTTTTGTGTTATGTCAAAATTTTAACCAACATGTTAAACGGTTCAGACCAATTTTTGAAACTTGTCTTTTCGACTCGAACTATATTGACCCGTTACATTTTTTTAAAACAACCAATATTAGTTTTTATTAAAGCAGTTTGGCCTGAACCAAAGTACCATTTAAAATGATCCGCCACCATTAAGCAGTTTTGGCCTGAATCAAAGTCACCATTTAAAATGATCCATACATATTAGTTTTTTTTATTAATTTCATGCTTCAATACTTACGAAATAATCTTTCTCATGTTTCACCCCCGCAAACTACACATCAAAGAAAAATATGAACTTAATATAATTTCTCGTGTAACAATATTTAAAATATGATTATCAATGTGCATATAGATAATAATCTAGAGCATAATGACATCAGACAACATAAATGTAGAGATAAATATATATTTTCTACAATGCTGAAAAACCATCACCAACCCAATAATTAATTATATTTAGCATCAACTTTTCTTGAAAAATGATTATAAATGTGACATTTACACACCTTTAATTAATAAATAAAAATCCATCCAAATATGTTCTAACCCAATTGCCAAAATGATTTTGTTGTGATAATACTAGTGGTTTTTGCTTTGTATGTATCATTTACGGTTTAGAAACCAAAAACTCTTTTAAGAGATTTCAGTGGGCTTATAGTTGTATGGGCTTGGCCGGAATGGGCTTGTAACTACCTTATATATACTTTGTTTATCATTATTAGGGTTACAGGTTGTTCATTTCATCCTAGTAATTGATTTCTCTCAATCCCGTTCTTTATTCATCTTTGTTCTTGAATCTCCAGATGGTTAGTTTCCACCTAATCACGTGTATACTTTGTATCATATTAAAAGATCCATCTACGAGATTTACAGGTTTTGACCTATGATCCATGAATGGCTATGTTAAATGAAATGAGAGATTAAGAATTGGGAGGGAAAATTACGCTAGGAGTTAATGTAGGTTGATCACATAAGCCTCAACATTTCTTTTATTAGAAGAGACGGAAGTAGCATAAAGCATCTTATTTATTTTGAGCATTATAATACACGGGTTTAAAAGCTATAATTTAAGAGGGGGGGCGAGGTGGAGCTAGATAGCCAACCATCTAGCTAGATGAGCTCATCAACACCGCCGCCGGTGCCCCCATCACGCGTGATGGGGGATCCAGCATGATAGCCATCAAGCTAGATATATGAAAGAATCACAACTATCTATATATATATATATATATATATATATATATATATATATATATATATTAAAACCTATCACGACCTCCACTAAATTTCATAACTAGTAATGAAATATGGTAAGATGAGGTGACACACCACCATTAAATGTGGTGAGTGATGGAAATGGAACCACCCCTTCCCCTTAATAGATACACAATATCATATATTTCAAACTTCCATGACACTTGATAAGGGACGAAAAGTGTCAAATAACCAATTGATGAGAGCAAATTATGTACATTTACACTTTCACAAGAATAATAATAATAATAATGATGATCTTGACGGGGGTGGTCCAAAAATACTATGAACAGGATCGAATCATTTCATTTGTTCTTTACTTTACCTATAACTGGAGAACACCCGTGATCTGATCTGAAGCTACCATCTATCTATCTATTCCTTCGTTGCATACTTCAATCTAAGGTACTAACTCTGTTCACATCAACTGTCTATATGTTCTTGTAATTGTTTAGGAATAAACAGATAATCTTGATTTATGAATCGAACGTTAGATGTATGATATTTGTGAAAATTAATAGCTTCATCTTTTCCGATTGAATCTGAGATTGATTTAGAGAGCGAAACAGGGAAATTATAGATTCACTCTTTCTTTCAAATTCACAGATCGAATTCATCTGGATTTTGGGTATTTCTCTTGTCCGATTCTGTCCCTAATTTTGACCTAAGTGTGTAAACGAGCTCACCCGAGTCCAAGCTCATATCTCGGCTTGTATGTAGTTTTTCAAGCTTGGCTTGTTTTGAGCTTCATTTCTATAGCTCGAGTATGGTGCATTTGTAGTTTTTCAGGCTTGAGGTCAACTAGTTTATTATATTAATTATTTACTTATTTGTATACTACTTTTTGTGTATGTTTTAACTAGTTTTTATCCCCGTGTTACTGGGTTGTGTTTTTTTTTTCGTGTCTAATATTTATATTTTTTTGTATTTTAATTTTATTTATTGTAAGAAAGTTAATAATATACTTAGCTTTTGATGATGAAAGAGTTTCACAAATAAATGAGATGTTATAACCTGTTTAAAAGCTATGAGTTTGGTGAGGCTCATGACCCGCTTATATTTTTTTTTACTATAAAATTGTTTCTTAATATAAATAATATTTTTTTAAAAAAAAAAAATTGGATATTGATTTTTAGCATATCTCTATTTTGTTGGATTTGCATATAAAATATTTGGTGAGATTAATTTTTAATATAATTATATGTTATAACCCGTTTAAGGTTATCTGTGTTTGGTGAGACCCATATCCGTGAATTCGGGTCAAATGCATCAAGAAGTCTTCATTTACAAATAAATAATCTGGTGGCTTGAGAGAATGGAAGAAACAACCAGAGAGCTTTTAAATATTTCGTTTATATATATATATATATATATATATATATATATATATATATATATTTAAGATTAAACGCCCTGCTTGCGGTGCGCGCATATAATGTATATATGTGTGAACCCTCGGGTGGGCAAAAGTAAAATTGCACTAATTTTAACGTTATTTTACTAATCTCGTGAAAATAACGTTAAAAGTGGCGGAAGGTTAATCAGGCATCATGTGGTGGTGTTGATAGCCGAAAGACAAGGGCACATGCACCGATCAGCCGGTGTCCCGATGATTGAGTGCTATGTGCCTTATGTCCAAGGCTTGATGCAAAACTACTATCGAGCCGGGGGTCTCACCGGAAGCAGCCTCTCTATCCCTATGGGATAGAGGTAAGGCTGTCTACATCTTACCCTCCTCAGACCCTACCATAGCATTGCTATTGGTGGGATATACTGAGTACGATGATGATGATGATGATATTTAAGATTAAGATTCTAAGTTCCATAGTTTTTCTTTCCTTTTCCTTTTTTCTTTCTTTTTCCTTTTTTTTTGCGCGCAACATGTATTGCAATTTATTTACATCCTCATTTTACATTATTCGTTTATAATATTTTTATATTTTTTTGGATTTTAATTTTATTTATTATAAGGAAGTTAATAATATACTCAGGATTTGATAATAAAAGGGTTTCACAAATAAATGAGATGTTATACCCGGTTTAAAAGCTATCTTGGTTTAGTGAGACCCATGACCCGCTTATTATTATTATTTTTTACTAGAAAATTGTTTCTTAATATAAATAATATTTAAAAAAAAATGGATATTAATTTTTAGTATATCCCTATGTTATAAGATTTTTATATCAAATATTTGATGAGATTAATTTTTATATAATGAGATGTTATAACTCGTTTAAGGGCTATCTGGGTTTGGTGAGACCCATACCCATGAATACGGGTCAAATGCATAAGAAGCCTTCAATTAAGAATAAAACAATCTTATGGCTTGAGAGAATTTAGGGAGGTTTCGTTTATATATATTTAAGATTATATGTAACATAAATACCATAATATATATATTTTACTCATTTTTTTCATAATTTTATGAATAATAACTAGAATAGAATTATACATGTAGGCTCCCGAGCCTGCTCCAGCTAGACAACTGAAGCTCGGGCTCCTTAAATAATCAAGCTTGTTTTAGGCTCAAGTTCGAGCTCATTTAAGCTCGTCTCATTTTTGAGTTTTTAACGAGCCAAACTCTAGGAGCTCATGAGCGGCTTGGCTCATTTACACCATGTTTACCTCAGCGTATTTTGATTTGCTTGGTATATGTTTCTTGTATATTCTGAAACTCTCATCTATTTAAAGTCTAAAAGGATGGGTAATGTGTTAAATGTTATTCCCAAAACTATACATCTAAATTGAAATTATTCTATTTTTTTGTCTTATAAACAGTTTAAAATAATACCGCGTATTTGCAGAATACGTGATATGGCATTGGTAACAACGGCCGAAGTTTGCGATGCAAACCCGCAACTCCTTGTAAGCGGTGAGCTTCGTGCACTCCAGCCGGTTTTCCATATATACGGAAGAAGGCAAGTGTTTTCGGGTCCGGTTGTGACACTCAAGGTGTTTGAAGACAATGTTTTGGTGCGGGAATTTCTCGAAGAGAAGGGTAATGGGCGGGTCTTGGTGGTTGATGGTGGCGGTAGCAAACGGTGCGCAATACTTGGCGGCAATCCGGTGGTGCAGGCTCAGAATAACGGGTGGGCGGGTATTGTGGTCAATGGGTGCATACGAGACGTTGATGAAATCAACAGCTGTGATATTGGGGTTCGGGCGCTTGCGTCTCATCCAGTGAAGGCTAACAAGAAAGGGATTGGGGAGAAACATGTTCCGCTTGTGTTGGCGGGGACGAGGATCTTGGATGGTGAGTATCTGTACGCAGATACGGATGGGATATTGATATCTAAAACCGAATTATCGGTCTGAACATCGTGTTTTGGCTACGTATGGTGTTATAGTTTGTTTTGTGAAACTTGTTTTATAAACATGTGGACATTTGTGTACTAAATATTCTTGACTTTGAGAATACGTTAAAGAGCATGCTAAATTATCTTTAAACTGTTGTCAAGGAAGTTTGACTGACCAGAGATAAACATTACCAAAATCGACTAGTTATCAAGTAATGTGTCAAAACTGCGACTGGGTTTGACATTGCTGCTTATAAGATGTTCGTGTTTATTTAGACGATATAGCCATATAGGCGTGTATGGTCTGGTCTGGTCATATCTTGGTATAGATTTGCTTATATTGTTATGTTAGGTAGTAAATAGTAGAGGGGGTCAATAGTAATAATATCATAATATGGGGGTTGTAAGTGTAAATAGTCAGTTGTATTGAGTGTAGTTGAAGGAAGAGATGATACGGTAATAAACTAGCTATTGATTTGTGAGTTTATCTCTTTCTTCACCCTTTTTCTACAGTTCTTTAGCTCAATTATGGTTTGTATCGTAACATGCTATGATGTCTAGTTTTAGTATCGAGATTGTTTGATTATGAAACTATACAATAGCGCATTCTGTAGGTTAGTAGGTATAAGTATTTACTGCTCTACATGGTTAGTGGGTTGATTTGGATAAGTTCAAACTAGACATAGGGTCAACTTAGGCCAACTAAAATTAAAACATTCTTAAAAGGGTTAACACCATTCACGACCATGGTTTGTCTCCACCATCTACTCGTCTTGTTGTTGGCACCACCAACACCTCCGTCTTAACCATCAGCCGCCACTAACACTGCCAATGCCAACGCCACCATCACCGCCATAGCCATCGCCATCGTCGATAATCAACACAACCTGCAGCTGCCCTCCACCAACGTACCTGCTGTTGGGAATTAAGCCACCACCAGAGTATAAACATGGAGTCCAGATGTATATATAATTTATGTAAATATTCGTTATCAAAATACTTAACATCAAATCAAAATTCGAATGTTCATAAAAAAAAGAGTTAATGGCCATTTTCATCCCTATGGTTTGCTAATTTCGCCACTTCAGTCCAAAATTTTTAATTTTGTCAATTTAGTCCTCATAGTTTTAAATATTAGCCAATTACGTTCCATCTGTCTAACGGCATCCAGCTATGCCGTTAGTTTAAGGATATTTTTGTCTTTCTCCTTTTAATTTTGAGTTAATGGTCATTTTTGTCCCTGTGGTTTGATATCTTTGCCAATTCAGTCCAAAGTTTGAAAATTTGTCAATTTAATGTTCAGTTTAATTCAGTTTTTTGTATTTTTTATGTTTTTTGTTTATAACCCTGAAGAGCATAATTCAAGCCCAAACCCATCGAGCAACCTCAAATACTGGTATGCATTTACTCTGTTAACAACAGTAATCATAACCCCCCCCCCCCTATATTTAGTTTCTAGACATTTCCTAAAATCTTCTCCATGGTGGAATTCAATGGTAAAGTGGCCAAGGTAATTCCCTGAAACCGAATTATACAGAAAAAACTAAAAATTATTTTGTAGATTAATGTATAATAGTTGATTACGACCCAGATTTTCGTTATGATATGTTAATCTCTAAACCCTAAATATTATGCATTCATCAAAGAAACGATTTTTAGTTTTTGCATACAATTCGGTTTCACGGAATTGCTTTGACCACTTTACCATTGAATTCTACCATGGGGGAGAGTTTAGGAACCGTCTAGAAACTAAATACGAGAGGAGGGGGTGTGATTATTGTTGTAGATAGAGTAAATGCAGACTTGTTTTGGGCTTGGATAATGCTCTCTAGGGTTATAGAAAAAAACTGACTTAAATTGAAAAAAATTCAAACTTTGGACTGAATTGGCAAAAGTATCAAACCACAGGGACGAAAATGACCAATAACTCAAAATAAAAAGGAGAAAGACAAAAATACCCTTAAACTAACGGCATAGCTGGGTGCCGTTAGACGGATAAGACGTAATTGGCTAATATTTAAATCTATGAGGACTAAATGGACAAAAATACAAATTTTGGACTGAAGTGGCGAAAGTAGCAAACCACAGGGACGAAAATGGCCATTAACTCTAAAAAAAAATACCAAAATACTTTGTAACATCAAATTAAAATTAGAATTTCCACAGGATTCCATCTTGGATGATAGATCAAACTAGTATCAAGGCCCCGCGTTGCGGTTAGGGTATAAAACATTGAAATATGTCACGTTGAAATGTCGCATTGACCCCTGCTTTGTGACAAGATCATTAACCCGAACGGAAAGTAGAATTAAAACCGTCCAACAACGAACGCCCATAGTGGTGTCTTAACACGTAAAATTAGACTGAAAAATAAAACATAGAAAAAAATAACTAAGTCGCCTTAGGACCAAAACATTGAACGTGAAAAAATAGACGAAATCAATTGAACCACACAACAGTGTTGCAGTGTGTTAATTCGTAAAATTCAAACATAAATATACGAAAAATGTGTAAAAGAAAAATTATTGGGGACCAAATAGAAAGTAAAAAAAGTGTTAGGACTTTTAGTTAAAAATTAAAAATGTTTTGTAAAAAATTTGTAAAAGATAAAAAAACTCAGGGTTAAAAGTGAAAAAAAAAAGAAAAAAAAAGAAAGAAAAACTCTTATGCACAATGCACTAAGCTTTTATTCACACAAAGTTCATATTTGTATATACATAAATTGATGCTTCTTTATGACCAGGGGCGGACCTACATAGGTCCCATCGGGGTTCCGGGACACCAATGTTTTTTAAAAAATACTTAGAGACGGTATACTAAATTTTGTAAGGACCCCATAAAAATTAATACTTGGAACCCATACTATTAAGGCTAAACTAGTATAGTGGAAATTCCCTTGTTTTTTCTTTGAGAGGTTGCAGGTTCAAGCCCCTCCATACTCAGTTTTTGTTGATTTTTTATATCCTAGTCAATATTAGTTATTTAGTTAGGGTGTTTGTGTTTTTTTTAGTTTCTCTCATATAGTCATTATCACCATCCAACATATATAATAACAACATGGGTTTTACATATTCTTTTATTAATTATCTTATTATGTAAGACCATATATATATATATATATAGCTTATGTTTATGTTTTTCGAGTATGAATAAAAATGAATTAAAAATGTATGTTCTATCTAGTTTCTAATCTAGATTCTTTCTACTTACTCGTTTCCAATGACACCATATTTCCGTGTTTTATTATGTTACTCGTCTCGACCCGACCCGAATAACGACCGACCTGAAAATTTTGTAAACCGAAAAAGTTGGGACCCCGTTGACAAAAAATCCTGGGTCCGCCACTGTTTATGACTCGATCAAATTGATGTTTTTTGAAGAAGCTATCTGTTTGGACCCGACCAAACTGACCATGCATTTTTTTAAACGGCCCATTTTAACCTGACCAAATCGATTATTTTTTAAATGACCCGTTTTGACCCGACCAAACTGATGTAAATGGTCTGATTTGACCTAACCAAATTGATGTTTATCTAAAAACGCCCCTTCTGACCTGACAAAATAGTTTTTTTAAGCAGCCATGTCACCCGGTTTGACCCGAACATTATCTGATCCGTCATTCGGCTCACCCGTTTTGCTAGGTATACATGCCTAAGAAATATGCAACAGTTTTTATCAAAACATTTTTACACACATCTTAAAATGTAAACAATGAATCCTTACAATTTTTATCTTAGCCTTTTCGAGTATCGCTATATGCAGACTACACATATAACTTTTATCTGTTCGTAATGTTATACAACCAGGATATGAGCCCAGACAAGCACAACCAACCTGCCCAGTTTAGGTGGCCCAACCAGAGAAAAAAATTGTGGATACGTGAAGCCGTGAAGGCATACTCGTGATATATTGCTCGAGATGAAGGATCAGATTATGAAGATTGTTAGATTTTGTATGTTTATTTGTCCCGAGTACTAGTCTCCATGATTTTATTATGCATGCCTTTAAAACCTTATATATGGTATTACTTTTTATCTATTATAACTTCATATACAATTTAAAAATGTTCATACACAACCTTGTATATTTCACTTTTAACATCAAGTACCACAAGTTTAAAAATGTTAATATGCATTTCACATGTCGAATACACGAATGTTTTTGCATTGTTCTTTACATCTCATGTTGATCAGTTTTTCATGTTAATGATAGAAAACATGAATATAATATAAACCTATGAACTTGTTACAACTAGAGGTGTTCAAAAAAACCGGTTACGGAACCGGTTTGGCCGGTTCAACCGGAAACCGGTTTTTTAAAAACCGGTTTTTTTAAAAACCGGTTTGACCGGTTTACGTAACCGGTTTACGTATCGGTTATACGTTTTGGAGCCAAAACCGGTTTTTTTTATAACCGGTTTTTTTTAATAACCGGTTATTAAAAAACCGGTTAACCGGTTTTTAAAATAACCGGTTTATTACCGTTATAAAAAAAACCGGTTAACCGGTTTTTTAATAACCGGTTAACCGGTTAAACCGGTTTTCGAACGTTACCAAACGGCTTTATAGCCGTTTTTTTTTTTTTTGACCGTTTTTTAGCCGTTTTTTTTTTTGTTTTTTTACCATTTTACCCCCACAAACATCTATATATAGTTTAGGTTGGGTATTGGTTAGATCACACTTGATTATACAACTCCAAACGCTCTAAACGTTTATTTCATACGCGATTATACAACTCCAAACGCTCTTCTTTCGTAGTCGTTTATTTCATACTCGAGTATACCACTCTTAATTCGTAGTCGATTATCATGGCCTCCCAAAGTGCTGCTTCATCGGTCAACATGGGTGCCTCGAACACGGGAGAAACCGTCGTTCGGGTCATCCCCACGAAACGAAACCAAGATATTTGGCAACATTTCGACCTATGCGAAATGTCTAACGGAACCCAAAAAGCTAGATGCAAACATTGTTTGAAGTTTTATAACAAAGAAGCAAACTCCAGTTTAAGAGCTCATGTAGAAAAGCCCTCTTGCAAGGTCTTGAAGGACGAATCCGGAAGTAGTTCGCAGCCGGAGATGACGAATCAAGGAACGGTGTTTACGTACGACCTTGAAGCGGTACGTCAACAGTTTGGCAACTTTGTGATTCAACAATCACTTCCTTTCAACCACTTCGACAACCCTCAATTCACGGAGATGATGCAAAAGTATGTTCAACCACGCTACCAACACGTAAGTCGTTCGACCCTTAGAAGAGATTGTCTTAAAGCATGGAAAAACGCTAAATCCGAACTAATTTCATACTTTTCAAACTTACAAACTGGTGTGAACTTAACAACGGATGTGTGGTCGGTACCTAATGGTTCGCCCGACTCATACATTTGTGTGACGGCTCATTGGGTTGACCCCCGGTCGTGGCAAATGATGAAACGAACCGTTGCGTTTCAATTGTTTGATTACCCGCACACGGGTAGAAATATTTTTAAACTCTTGGATAAAGTCATTCGACAATACAAGATTGAAGATAAAATCTTTTCAATATCGTTTGATAACGCGTCCAACAATACGGCCGCGGTTGGCCATTTAAAATTAAAGTATAAACCTATCTGTGATGGAGCGTTTTTTCATAGCCGATGCATTGCACATATTATCAACTTGGCCGTGCAAGATGGGTTAAACGTGATCGAAACGCAAAGAAACAATTTTAAAAGAATGTTACGAGATGTTTTTAGCAACAATTCAACATTTTCAAGATACAAAAAATTTTGTGAAGAAGCTAACTGTCAATGGTTGGGGCCTAATTGGGATTGTCCAACAAGATGGAACTCGACTTGTGAAATGTTTGAGAAAGCCATCCAACAAAAACAATCGTTAATTGCGTTTCATCAAATTTTGTCAAATAGGGGTAAATGTGCACCGTACGATCCTAGAAACTGGTTATTGATTGAGATCGTTACGGAGGTTCTTCAAATTTTTAAATCTTGCACAACTAGTTTATCCGGGGTTTACTATCCAACAAGCCCCATTGCTTTACCAAAAATTGCTGTCATGTGCACAAAGTTGACTGAAATTCATTGTAGGGGTGCACCTTATTTTGATATGGGTGCAAAAATGAAAGAAAAATTTAGAAAATATTTTCAACAACTACCCGCTGTTTTGACCTGTGCGGCTGCGTTAAACCCTTGCATCAATGTTGGTGGTGTTGAAGCTTTAATAGAAAAAATTTGTGATGAGCTAGAGTTAAACGACGATCAAAACCCCCATTATAACCAAACTTTAAAGAATGCTTTCAACACCACCTTGGCAAACATGTATGATGTTTACCTTACAAAACACGGGTCGTCTTCCCAAATTCATGACTCGTTAAGAGCTGTTGCCCAATCCCAATCCCAAACCGACCTTGAAATGGGGATGTACTACATGATTTGGGAAGACGCCGGTAAACGTCAAAGGGTAAACACCCCAAGCAGTGAACTTGGAAGGTATGGTGGTACCAACTTTGTGAAACACATGACTCCGGATGAATTTAGAAGTCTTGATATGCTGGCTTGGTGGAGAGGTAAGGAGGATGAGTTTCCGATCCTCGCCGCCATGGCCAAAGATTTACTAACGGTCCAAGCTTCCACGGTAGCTTCGGAGTCTGCTTTTTCTGTTTCTGGCAGGGTTATATCGATTAGGAGGACTCGACTCACTCCACCAGCTGTAGAGATGTCGATTTGCTACAAGGATTACTTGGACTCTTTAGATAGGGCACAACATCAACGCTCACTCGAGGGGGAAATGGAGTATGAGGCGGCCTTGTATGAAGACGAGGTCAATCAAGGACACACTCAACCAATGACCGATGAAGAAGCCGCGTACGACGATTACCTAAGGAATAGCTCGGGATCGGGTAGCGAAGAAAATGAGTAACAAACATCAACTTGTTAATGTAATCGTGTCTAAGCATTCTTTAATGTTTGTATTTTTGAGTTACGAATATGCGATAACGATTTAATGTTTGTATTTTTAATGTAAAAGCTATAAATGAAAGTTATGTGTTTTTAATCTTCCAAGCAAAGAATGCTAACAACGAAACCCTAAACCCTAAACCCTAAAGCAAAAAAAAAAAAAAAAAAAAAAAAAAAAAAAAAAACCGGTTAACCGGTTAGACCGGTTATTAAAAACCGGTTGTAAAAAAACCGGTTTAATAACCGGTTCTAACCGGTTTCTAAACCGGTCCAAACCGGTTTGGCCGGTTTGAGTTTTCATTGACAAAAACCGGTTAATAACCGGTCGGGTTATTAACCGAACCGGTTTTTTTCTGGATAAAAAAAACCGGTCCGGTTAATAACCGAACCGGTTTTTTCAAAAAAACCGATTTGTGCACCTCTAGTTACAACCATTAAAGTAGAAACCATAGCAGAGGATGTAGTCGACATGTTTGTCATCTTGATCGAGTTTCCATTTAAGATGTATAATTAAGGATGAGGTAGGGTTTTTGAGAGGAACCCAGTTTTTGGGAGAGATGAGACACATGAATTTCTTATGTGTGTTTGATTAGGTTATGATATTAATCTAATCTCTCCCTTATATACATCCAATGTGAAACCCTTATTAGCTACTAAGGGTATATGATTCATCAACAATTATCAAACTAATATTTAATAAGGTATAATTTAATTATATTGATCTAGTAATATATAAATGATAATGATTGTCATATTAATAAATATATAATATATATTACTTCTTACATTCTTCCACTTGGCCGGGTAGTCATTTATTATAAGTATTAGATAAGTTTGATAAGAAGTTAATACTCATTTTAGCTTTAAACTCAAACTAGAGTACAGAAATACAGTCGTTGAACTGAACATCGGCTCAAGACCCCCATTAATCATTAATCATACTGAAGTCATTATTTAAAACTTAAGCATTTATGATCAAATTTTCCAACTATGCCCTTCAATACGTTTGATGACCTCCTAAGTTGATTCTAAACCTAAATGACCTCCTAAGTTGATTATTGGGTTTATTAGAAGTTTCAATTTTATGGATTAGCTCTTGGCTAGGTTGTTATCATTTTCAGGATTCCAAGTGTGTAAGAGTTGGTGCGGTATGGTATACAAGAGGTGTAATCAGATTTAAATTCGGAGTAAAATTTAATAACTCTCTCCCCTCGTATGTTGTACTTCTGACAACTCATTAAGAACTTTTATAGCTCTCATTGACCTTAGAAACCTTTAAGAATACAGCATGCTTATGACCATTATTTAAAGACCAATAAATTCTAATAGATAAACAAATTAATGACATTAGTCGTTGTATTTCCCCTTGTTTAAGGATTATTTTAGTATTTGTAAGAAATCATATTATGCCCATATTTAAGCAACAGTAAAAATTTTGTAAGAGTAACATTAGATTCAAAGGAGATAAATTTTGATGGAGCAGTGTCTTATACAAGATGTGTAAATTGAGATGATATCAAGTTTTCGCTCTCCGTTTCTTGCAAATCTTGCAAGTTATGATTAATAAACTTAATGCTCCCACTTTTCTTTGATAGCTCTAGGAAAGCTACAAGAGAAGTTTCAATAATGTGTGTGACATGGGAATTTTTCATGCATACGTTAGACTTGATTTGATTTCCTTAACGTCCAAATGTCATCAGAAACTTAGGAGCATATTTAGAAGAAATCGTATTAAGTATATATGAATGAATCTCTTTAAGATAGTGGATCATATAAGACAGATTAAATACAAGTAGATAGTCTATGAATGATAAATGAATTATGTATACATATTTCTGGTGGGCACATACTTATTCCTCAAACCAAGTATTGTCTAGGGCATCTAACACATGATTTGAAATTACTAAGATTGAGACTAGATGAAAAATCATCCTCATCAACCATGTCATGATTTTCATGAAATTTAGTTTCAATTGATGAAATTTATAGGTCTCATTTGTCTTTTGTTAAATTCTCAGTTGGCTAACAACAAAAGATGTGAAAGTATATATTATAATCTATTTCTATCGTATAAATGTTTCTATATAGATATTGATTATGAATAATATGAGTTTTGGGGTTAGAGTTACTTTATGTTGGCTATGCAAATCTCAAAATTGTCATAGTGTAGCTAAAGTATTGATATTAAATTCTAATTTATCTCAAGAATTTGTAAGGTATCATAAAGCATTAAGCATATTAGAAGATAGTTTATTACGGTTCTCATAGCCTTTATATTTAAATTTGTCACTAGCACTCATGATAGTTAATTGCTGATTTTTGGTATAGAAACGTGCATAACTAAACTCAACCAGTCATGTGTTAATTTGGAATATTATGATTAATAGACCTAAATATCATTAATATATAACTACCTATTTTAGCTAGTTCCTCTTTTGAATTATGGATAGCCTCGTTGATTATGCCTAGTCTATTGGCATATTTCTTACAGTGAGACTTCTACTTGAAGAACTTAAAGCTGGAAGTAATACTTGTATTTTGTCATTGGACCTTAAAATTATCATATTTTAGGTTTTAGTGGTAGTGAGTTAGATAACGTCTTATTTTCCAGTGCCAGACATTTCTTTTCTTGTATATATGTTGCTGATCAACATACGTATTTTCCTTTGGTACTTCTATGTGTAATAGTTGATTCTTAAGGGATTGAATTGTACTAGTTGAAACTTTAGTATGTAATAAACTGGAAAAGTGAACTTATTACCATGCGTAAGCGCTTAATTTTATGGGTAATGGTATTGTACATGATGTATAAAGGATACCATTTAACATTATAGTTAACATTTAAAAAGAAACGCATGCATCTTAGGAGTTTTATTGATTAGTCTTGGGAAAAACATAATCTAGAATAACTTTAGTGAGATCATTTAAATAATTTATTTAAATGAATTCTTGATTATCATAAGAGACATTATGTTTGATTCATCCCGTGTGTCATGCTCTATTTTACAATAGTCTGATTGCTATTAGAAAAAGCAGAAGGATTGTCATATCATGTCTTGAGGATCTAAAAGAAAAAATGAGAAGAGCAAAATATTATTGAAACTCTTTATGAGGCAAAAACCATATTGGGTTTTGAGATTTAAAGTGAATGATTTGGATGAGATCGATACTTGGTTCTTACATATACTTTACTGCATATACGATAGTACACTTGTCTATTTGTGTTTGGTTTAATTAAGATATTAATCATTTTTATAGATTAAAAACTAGACATTGTATGAACTAAAACTTGGAAATTTTACAATTTTTATACCCTATGCACACAGCATCAAGGAACCTGATTTTTGGGAGAGAGGAGAAACATTGATTTCTTATGTGTGTTTTATTAGGTTATGATGTTAATCTAATTACTCCCTTATATACACCCAAGAAAAATCATTTATTAGCTAGCAAGAGTAATGTTGCACATCAACAATGACCAAACTAATATATAATAAGGTATAATTTAATTATTTTGATCTAATATAGACCATCCGTAGTGGTCGAGTTGTGGCCGCGTTTTGATGTATAACGCCGGGGGCACACTGCCCCCCCCCCCCCCCCCGGCGTTTTGGCTTATTATTTTTTTTAACGTTTTGTATACAACGCTTGAAAATGGCACAAAGATCAAAACCTAGCCGTTAGATTAAACAACATCCCATTTTCTTTTCTGCTGTTTCTTGTTCTTGTTCCTCTGTTCTTCATTCTCTCAGATGGATCACCCACTTCAGGTAGCTTGTTTAATTTGTTTGTGGGTTTTGTTTATTTTGTGTTAATTTGACCTGGGTTTTGTTTATTTTCTGTTCATATGGTCTAGGGTTTTGAGTTTATGTTGTCGGTAATTTATTTGCTTTGCAAACGGGAAGTATAAGCTGCTGGAAGGTTTTGGGGGCTAAAAGGTTACTTGCTGATGTGAATTCATCACTTATTTTGGCTCAAGATAGAACAACTAGAAAAGATCCACTTGATGGCTTTAATGAATACAGAGGAGGATGGAACATCAGTGAAACTCATTATTGGGCTGTAAGTTTCCTCTAATTTTTTCTATTATTTATGTTTATTTTTGTAAATTCCAGATTTTGAATCTGATTATTATTATGCTTATTTCTTATTTAATTTTAACCTTTTGTAGTGATTATTCTTATTAAAAATTAAAAAAAAAGTGTAAAAGTGACTGGCGTCACGTGGCGCATAATGTCTGGGGGTGGAGAGTTATGACTACAGCCTGTTTTTGTAAAAAACCATAACTTTGACAGAGCGCCACGTGACGCATAATGCCTGGTAGTGGAGCTTTATGACTACACATGGTCTTATATAATAAATGATAATAATGATCATATTAATAAATATATAATATATATTTATTCTTACATCGACTTATAACTTTTCTGTGTCCATCCACTTGAAAACCCATATAATAAATTCATAAGCAATATATTTGCACTTTGTTTCTAAGACCCATGTTTGATATTAGTTGGCTCTAAGCTTGTCTTAGTTAATCGGAAACTTATTTAGGATTTAAGCAAACGTGTGAAACTTATAAATACGACTCATATTCGATAATGTTATTTGGCTCATGTTGGGTAGAGGCATGTGAATGTTTAATTTCGCATACTTATTTTTGGTAGAGCATCTTTAAAAGTAAATTGTAAAGTTACAAGAAGTAAATTTTTAGAATGACATAAGACCATCCACAATGCTATAGGAGCCCTTAGGTGACATATCATCGCCACATCATATTCTTTACAAATCCTTAAAACCTCTCAAACTATCTCCAATGCTAAAGGCGCCCTTAATTGCCTAGTCAGTTGTCACATCATTATTAATAAATCATTAAAAACTCCTAATTTCACCTCCAACAATACAAACATTCTTACATTTTACAACTCATCAATTTAATTATACAACATAAATATTTGTCATGTATTCAATTTAATTTGTCATTATTAATACCTTAATATGAAATTGTTTAACTATAAAGTTATTTAAAACTAAAATCAAACTAGAAGGTTAAACTTAGAATTTACATAAATAAAAAGGACTATAATGAAAGTTACAATAATGTAACTTGAAACCCACATCTTCCTCACCACTAACCGACGCCGGAAACATAAATCAAGAAAGAAAAAACCACCCTAGCCGCCATACAAGAGAGCTGGAAGAGGCAACCGGAAGTCCAGATAGGCCCGCAACAGTTCGCCGGTGCCCGGAATCTTCTTATAGGCCCGTAATAGTTCGCCGGAAAAATTATTCTCTCCTTCAATATCCGCTTTCAGGCCATCAATCGATCGGAAGAAGTGATGTGAGGATGATCAAGAGAGGATATACAAACCTTGGGTGATCTATTGGGCCCACCCATCTTATGGACAGAGGCAAACCAACGCCGTTCTGCAAGGGCTCCTCGTCTTCGAAAATCGTCAGGCGCTGAACTCCAACGCTAAGGGCGGCTCCAGCGTGGCACGGGCGGGAAAATTTCAGGCGTGTTGGAGATGGTAGATAAGTACAACAAAGTAATTTTGTATATTTCCACCCTTGAATAGAACCAAAAGACAACTGATGTTGCTTTGCATTCATTTTTGATTTTTCTAAAACTAATTGAAGAAACACTAATCGACCCCGGGCAGATTATGGATAATCTGGGGGTTAAATAGATATTTCCCACGAGGGTTAGTTCCGGCAAAGATGGTTATTCTTCAGATGACCTGCAAAACAGACACCGTGAGCTCGTAACTGAGAAGGGGGGGTTCCTCCTTGTGACCACCCTCCGGCATGAGAATCAGACTAGATTGCTCTGAATATAAGTGTATATTAAGAGAAATAGCTAGTGAAGATAAGATACAAGATAATGACACCGTTCCAAGATGTTGGAGTATTTATAGCCGAAGGTAGGTTTCCAAGCAGGTACAGCCAGCTGTATAATATTCCTTTTATACCAACTGTGGGCTACGCACGTGCCATGCTGGTAGTTGGTGGGTAGGCAGCGGCTGATAGTGACATGGCCGGCTGTGTACTATTCCTTTTCCGCCGGCTGTGTACTATTCCTTTTCCACCAACTGCAGGCTATGTACGTGCCACGACAAGGGTTGGTGAGTAGGCAGCGGCTGATAGTGACATTTTGTACTAGAGCGTGCTCCTCGTACTGTTGTCGGTGAGCTGTCACACTGTGATTGGTTCATGGGCTGCTTTGGTCAGATCTTGTCTATTTTGTCCATACCTTGGTAGGTATGGTACAAAAGATCTTTCAGAAGCGTACGGACTGGCTCATTTGGGCGGGAGTATTCCCGCCTTGCTCATTCCATCAGGTGACACTGAATTATTGAGTTAGTGCCTTGTGCGTGTAGCCTTGCTATTAGTGCGGGTAGCCTTCCCTGATGGCTTGTATCCGCAACTGCAGGAACAGGCGGGGTACTTCACCATTGGGAGGCTTTTCCTGCGGGAACAGCTGGCGTACTGCGCGTAAGGTCTTCATCTCTGAGCATGGTTGGTCCTGCGGAACCAGTTGGTACTTGCGCAGACGTCCCTCTTCAAGGTGAGTCTTGCGGGTCCAACTGGGCTCTGCTGGGACCTACCTCTTCAAGTCCCCCCAGTCCAATGTTCTTCTCATGAATTGTTAATAAGTGAGGTGAACTTTTGGACTTAAGCAAGGGGTTTTGAAAAGGGTTTCTAGTTTTAAGGTTTTCCGTGGGGATTCTTCCCGCGGTTTTCCTAATGTCACGCAGAATTTCCCACTTTTCTGCTTGATCTTTGGGTATGATGCGGGTAGGTGTGTAACCTCCTCGCAAGTCAAGAGCGTTGAGTTTCAGTTGTATAGGTTCTCCACGAGGTTTTGGTAGTTTTAGACATAGTGATCAATTATGTTTAAACAACCAATTCCATCTTGGAGCATCAAACAATCTAGTTCTCAATGTTCCCGCTATGCGGGGATGTTATATCCCTTTCCACAAGCATGGCCCAGAAGATCCTTCTTGGTTTCAATTCCCTGCGAGTGCTAAGTATGTGAAGGGTTTCGCCTTGACACTGTACCCGCACTCGTCTTATAGTTACTTTACTTCCAAGGTATTCTTGACTTCAATTCCCTACGGGTGCTAAGTATGTGAAGGGTTTTGCTTTGACACTGTACCCGCACCCGTCTTATAGTTACTTGGTTGCCAAGGGGGTGTATTCCCTCTTATTTTTGAATCTTTTTGAAATTCGAAGAGTTGGTGAAAGGATAAGAACAGTCCAAACTGTTGAAGGGACGTTAGCGTCGTCCGACGGTTTCTTCTGACAGTTTCAGGACGTGCAGGAAGTTATGGTGACGTGACGGTATATGGTCATTCCAGACGCTTTTTCAGGCGCGTGGGCGCGAGTTTTCGGGTGCGTGGGCGCGAATTTTACGGCACGCGTCCTTTCAACAGCTGTTGCCAGCTTGCTCTTTCCACGTGTCATAGTTTCATTGCACCTGCGCTCTCTCTCTCCTCCGCATTAAATTCATCGCATTCATTGCGATGAGTATATAAAGGGGGAGAGGGTGCATCTTAATCCACACCTTCACTTCACTCTTCTTCTTCTAAACGATTTCCGGCGAATACTCTAACTTTTCCGTCGAGCATTCTCCTGAAATCGTTCTTTACATCTAAAACATGTCTTCTACTCATGATCCAGAAGTCACCGCCGAAGAGTCCGACGTGTATATCGAGAACCCATCGTCCACTTCTGACAAGGACGATAAGAGTACTGCTGGCGAGTGCCAGTGTGCTCTTCCCGTCGACCTCTATCAGTACATCGTCAGGAAGTTCATGCTCGTGCCTTTCGAGCCTGAGTTTCCCGCGTCTCATCAGACGGTGTACGATGCCCCCAAAGGCAAGATAGGGGTATATGCAGCATTCTTCGTCTATGGGAATCTCAGGTTCCCATTGACGAAGTTTGTATACCGTGTTTTGGATAGACACGGTGTGCACCTGACGGAGGTACACCCAATGGCGATCGCCAAGATCCGCCATTTTGAATGGGTGTGCCTCATTCTTGGTGTGGAGCCCCATGTCGACCGCCTGATGACCTTCTACTCCTGGAGGTGCATCCAAGGCTGGTACACCTTGGTCACCCGGAACAAGGGTTTGAAGATCTGTGCTACCGACCGCAGTCTTCGGTCTTGGAAGCGGGAGTTCTTCTACATCTCTGCCCGTGTCGTCCCTACTGCGATGACATTCAAGAACGGGAGAGCACTCCCCAGCCTTCACGCCTCCAACTACCAGGAGGCGGAATGGTTTTCCAAGATCTCCCGGATCCAGACTCCGGTTTATCGCTTTGCGGAGTCTGGGATGGTGATGCTTGGGATGAGCCGGGTATGGAAGGATGCTGGGGCAGAGGCGCCACAGATTCCCATCGTTCTTGAATACGGTTCGAATTCTATTCCCTATGGTATGCTCCATCTCTTTTTGCTGATTTAGGGTTTTTCTTCTAACTGCTTCTGTTTATTTTCAGAGGGGAACAATTTGCAGTCGCTCCTGCAGCCGCGTGAGAGCGGTGGTTCCGCTCGGTTGGGTACTCGTGCTCTCGACGAGAACGAGTTGCCCATCTTGGAGCAAACGGCGGATCGGTTTGTGGAGGTCTACCCGCCAGGCCACGAAATTCTGAGCGCCACGCGGCCATGTAAGGGTTTCATTAACCCTCGCCCTCTTCATGCTCAAACCTCTGCTGGAGTTTCTCTAATTTTGTCATCTTCTGATGAGGAATCCACAGACGGTCCTTTCTTCGTTAGGAAGAAGAAAGCTGCCGGCGTGAAGGGCAAGGCGAAGGTTGCCTCCACTGCCGATCAGGGGAACCGGTCTGACTCGGAAACCGAAAGTGAGGAGGCGGCGGGGAACCCTGGTAGTGGTGAGACAACTGTCTCGGCGGTTGAAACAGCTGCCACCTCCGCGCGACCAAGTTCTACGACGGTGACTGGCGTAAAGAGGCCAGTTCCATCGGGTTCGTCCCCGCCTGTTCGCACCTTCAAGCTCAAGAGGACTCGTAAGTATAAACTTCATTTACCTTAACTGCATATCTTTCCGCCATTATACTTATATATCTTGTCTTCGTGCAGGTGTGGATGCTATCGCATTCCAGAGTGGAGCGGGGAGGAGTGTTTCTGGACCCATGACGGTAGGTTTGGTCAACCTACCCGAGGCGATAACCCAGGCGGCTACGCCTGTTTGCAGTATTGGTTCAGTTGCTCATCCCGTTGAGGCAACTGTTCCAACTGTAACATCATCCCCGCCGGCTGTCAGTGCCATCTTCACGGAATCCTTCACTGAGCCGGCGGTGGTTTCTTCTGCGGGTTCTTCCGCGGCGACTGCCACGGTTGTGAGTTCACCTCCGGTGAGTTCAACCGTGGCGGCCTCCACCATGCCTCCTCCGGCGCCGGCGACCGCGGCCGGTCCTTCAGGTATGTTCCGGGTTGGGGCGTCTAGCCAATCTTTGCCTCCTTCCCGTCTCCTTGACCTTTTGGATGGATATCCCTTAGGTTCAGGTGATGGGTTTGGTGACTATCGGCCTGTTGTCGACCCTACAGGTGCGTGGGGTTATCTTGGCCTTATATCCCTTTTATCATTTTTTTTTCTCTTTTAACTGTTTTTTGTTTTATTGCAGTTCGTGATTCCAACGAGGAGTACGCTCCTCGGTGGAGTATCCGCCGGGGAACGACCCTCTGGACTGCTGCGGATTGCGTCGAATGGGCGCGCCACGCCGCCCCAAGCGGTGCGTTGGGGGAGGCAATGGCTAGCTACCAGGAGGGTAGGCTAACCAATGAGCTTAGAATTCTCCTTGCCCAGATGCAGCCGCGCGTCGAGCTGCTTTGTCGTGAAAACGACAAGTTAAAGACGGCGCGTAGCCTGGAAGTGGCTCAGGCGCGGGCTATCCGGGAGGAGAATAAGAGGCTCGCCGCCGTTGCTGCGGAAAAGGAGAAGGCCTTCAAGGTCCTCGAGGTTGAAGTTCAGGCCCGGCTGGAGGCCCGTTCCAAGGCTACCCAAGCTGTTAACGAACAGCTTCGGTTGGCTAAGGAAACTGCACGGAACGCAACTGAGAGGGCCACCAAGGCTGAAGCTGTTGCTGAGCCTCTACGCACCGAGAATGAGGAACTTAAACCAAACTCGAGAGGCTCCAGCAGGCTCATGATGCCTTGGCCATGGAAGACGCCAAGAAGCTCCAAGAGATCTTGGACCAGAGGGGCATACTTGACCACACTGAGCGTAAGCTGAAGGGCGTTGAAGAGGCTGCAGCTAAAGATGTGTTGCTTGCCAACCTTACTAAAAACGAAGCCCAACGCGCCCGTGATGAAGCTCAAGCTGCCCTCCGGGAAGCTCTGGTTACCAAGGAATGGCTTCTACGAGAAGCGTTGTCGCAGGTATGTGCAGCTTCATACTTCTGTTTTGTAGGTTGTGCATTGGGTTCTTATGAACACATCTTATGACGATGCCATGAGCGCAGCCCTCAACGCTTCTCATGAGGATGGGGAAAAGGCTGGCTTCCTGCTTGGTCTAGGGTTTGTTGAGAAGGGCATCCCGCCTTCCAACTTCCCTCTATATGACGTAGATACTGAAGCTGCTTATGACCAAGCAGTGAACCAGTATGCTGCTTTCCCGCATCCGGTGGTGGAGAAGGTGAACGAGATTACTGCTGCTGATGATGGGCTAGCTATTCTCAAAGCTTTCCTTGAACCGCCACACTCTACTGATGGTGCGGGTTCAAGTGGGAGTGGTCCTGAAGCTTGAGCCTTTAGATCCCTCTCCACCGTTGGAATAGATTTTTATTTTTGTATAGATTTATATTCTTGTATGCGGGTATATGCCCGGCCATTCTTGTAATACTTAAATTTTTATGGAATATAAATCTTTTTTTAATGCCTTGCCTTGTAAACCTTATATGTTTTGCTCATGCATATTCTAGTTTAACTTAGCAATTTCTTAAGTACTTTGGATAAGTTAACCTTTCAATGTGGCAGATAGGTTAAAGTTTTGCTTCCTCTTTCGTGATTGTGAGGGTAAGACCGTCACTTTCACTTAGTAGGATGGCTAAACTTTACCTATATCTGACCTGCGTGGAGGTTTTCCTCATCTTTTCCTTAGAAATTTTCTAAGTGTTTTGAATAAGTTAACCTTTCAACGCGCGGTTGTCAATCGGTTAATGTTCAGTTTCGTCTATCATGATTGTGCGGGTAAGACCGTCACTTTCATTTAGTGGGATGACCAAACTTCACCTATAACTGACCTGCGTGAAGGTTTTCCTTATCTTTTCCGTAGAATTTTTTTCTGTTTTTTGTGTTTATGCGGGTTTTGCCGCCTTCCACACGCAACGACTTACTTCTTCCCATATTTATGCGGTGAATACCGGCATATCAGTGTGGGAAGTTCATAAGTATAAAGGTAAGGCTATCAACACAATGTGATAAAGGAGAATCATTTCCATTAGAAGTGGCTCTAAGCCTTTTCTTTACAAGTTTGGAATTGATCTACATGTAACATTTGCGTAATTGAGCTCCATTCCATGTTCTTGGGATGGGAGTGCCATCGAGCCTTTCGAGCCGGTATGCGCCCTTTCCCAAAACTTCTTTGATAATGTATGGTCCTTCCCAGACCGGGGCCAGCTTTCCTGGGCGCTCTTGGTTCGAAGCCTCGTTGTTACGCAATATGTAGTCTCCTACATTGAAGTTGCAGAGTTTTACCGGCGTGTTGTAGTATTTTTGCATTTGTCGCTTGTAGTTTTCTTCACGCGCTCCGGCTAAGTCTCTGCGTTCCTCGGTTAACACAAGGTCTAACCGTCTTTCCGCATCATTGTCTTCTGGCTGAATCAAGACCCTTGGTGAGGGTAAACCAATTTCGACCGGGACCATGGCTTCAGTACCATAAGTGAGGCTGAACGGGGTTTCTCCCGTACTGGCCTTTTTCAGCGTTCTGTTTGCCCAAAGGACGTGTGGAACTTCGTCCACCCAGCCGGATCTGTGTTCCAAGAGTCTTTTCTTTATGCCGTCGACGATGCTCTTATTTGCTCTTTCCACCTCACCATTACCCTGCGGGTGCGCCACTGAGGTAAAGGTGTGGGTGATTTGAAGTTCTTCCAGCCACTTTTGTAGCTTCTTATCAGCAAAGTTGGTGCCGTTATCGCTCACCAAAGTCTGTGGAAGTCCAAAACGACAAATTATAAATTCCCAAATAAATTTTTTAATATGTTTTGCGGTTGTTTGGGCTAAGGGTTTTGCTTCTATCCACTTGGTGAAGTAGTCGATGGCTACCACTAGAAACTGAACGTTTCCTGCTGCTGTGGGAAATGGGCCTGTCACATCGATGGCCCACTTCTGAAATGGCCATGAAGAGGTGACTGAAACAAGTTCATTCTTCTGGCGATGCGTGTTGGGTGCGTAGAGTTGGCAAGCCCTACACTTTCTGATGTATGCCAGCGCATCCGTATGCATCCCTGGCCAAAAGTATCCCGCGTTGTTTAGCTTAGCTACAACAGCGCGTGGACCTGCGTGTACTCCACAGATGCCCTCGTGCACTTCCCTTAGAAGGTAACCAACATCTTGGTTGTCTACGCATCTTAGGAGTGGGCCAAGAAAGTTACGTCTGTAAAGGATGTCATCGATGAGTTGATAGTTCAGTGCTTTACAACTTATTTTTCTTGCCTGTGTTTTTGACTCTGGTAGTATACCCGCCGCAAGGTAATTTATTATTGGTGTCATCCATGTTTCTGTGCCGGTTTGGATGACACAGATTTCCTTGTGCGGGAATGATGGTGCTCCAAGGAGTTCAATGCGGATGTCCTTTCCCAAGTGGGTGAAGGCTAATGATGCAAGCTTGCTTAACGCATCCACAGATTTGTTTTCGCTACGCTTGACGTGTATGACTTTACAATCGTTAAAATCGCGCATAAGGGTTTTTGCTTGTGCGAGGTACAGGGCCATTGTGTCGTTCACGGCCGTGTACGTCCCGTTTATTTGGTTGGCTACTAACATGGAATCCACGTGGGCTTCCAAGTTCTTCACTCCCATCTTACGCGCAATTCTCAGCCCGGCCAAGAATGCTTCATACTCCTCTTCGTTATTCGTACTTGGAAAATCCAGTCGAATAGCGTAAGTGTATTCTTGGCCTGCTGGGTTGGTTAGTTTCAACCCTGCGCCTGAACCCTCGTTGCTGGCTGCTCCATCAGTGTAGAGTCGCCAGACATCATCGATGTCCTGTGCTGGGGAGGGTTGAGCCTCCTCCTGGCACTCTTTCTCCCGCGAAGCGGGGACTTCCGCAATAAAGTCGGCCAAGACCTGGCCTTTTATGGCTGGTCTCGGCTTGTACTTTATCGAGTATTCTCCCAATTCTATTGCCCATTTGGCTAGGCGTCCCGACAATTCGGGTTTGCCCAGAACGTTTGCAAGTTTGAAGTTGGTGAGAATGGTGATTGGGTGACCTTGGAAATATCGACTTAGCCTGCGTGAAGCCTGTACAAGTGCTAGGACTAATTTTTCCAGGGTAGAGTACCGGGTTTCTACGTCTGTTAGGACACGGCTAACATAGTAGATTGGCATCTGGATGCCTTTTCGCTCTACTAGCAGGACTGCCCCGGTTGCTCTATCTGTGGCGGAGAGGTATAAGATTAATTCCTCCCCCGCTTCTGGTGCTGTGAGCGTTGGGAGTTCGATCAAGCGTGACCGAATTTCCTGAAAAGCTGCTTCCGCTTCTGGTGTCCAGCGGAAATGCGTTGTCTTTAAACAGTTTCTCAATGTGGACACGAATGGGAACGACCTATCCGCATGGTTTGCCAAAAAGCGGTTAAGTGCAACTAGTCGTCCATTCAGTGTCTGAGCTTGCTTGATGGTAGTAGGTGATTCCATTTTGATAATGGCTTCGACCTTTTCAGGGTTCGCTCTGAAGCCATCTTTAGTAACGATGACTCCTAAGAACTTCCCTTCTTCCATCCCAAAGGAACACTTGCTCGGATTGAGCTTCATGTTTATCTTTCTGAGTGTGTTGAAAGTTTCTTCGATGTCTTTCAACATCGCTTCTGGCTCAGGGCTTTTGACGACCAAGTCATCCATGTAGACTTCCAAGTTCCTCCCAATTTGGGCATGAAACTCTTTGTCCATCAGGCGTTGGTATGTGGACCCTGCATTCTTAAGTCCGAATGGCATCATTTGGTAACAAAATGTGCCATCGGGCGTCCGAAATGCGGTTTTGTCCTGGTCGTCTATGGCCATGTGGATTTGATGGTACCCCTTATACGCATCAAGGAAGCATTTAAGGCGAAACGGTGCTAACGAATCTACCTTAAGATCAATTTCGGGTAACGGATAACAATCTTTGGGGCATGCTTTGTTTAAGTCTTTGAAATCTATGCACATGCGCCATTGTTTGTTAGACTTCGGTACCATAACGGGATTTGCAACCCATGTTTGATATCTGCTAACGCGTACGATGCCCGCGTCAAGGAGTTCCTTGACTTGGGTTCTACACGCGTTAGCTTGTTCCGCCCCCATTACTCTGCGCTTTTGAATGACTGGCGTAAAAGCCGGGTCACACTTGAGCTTATGCTCTGCTTTACTTCGAGGTACACCAGTCATGTCAGCTGGTGTCCACGCGAAGATGTCAGCGTTTTTCTGTAGTAAGCGTTTGAGTAAGGTGCGCGTAGGATCAGTGATTGTTGGGCCAATGGTAACAGCCTGGTCAGGGTATTTGCCATTGAGGGCCCATTTTTCTGGTTCGGTGATGGTTGGTTTAGCCATCTTTGGTTTGGGTTTAGATGAGACAAATGCGATGCATACCTGGGGAATACCGGTGATCATCGCTACACCCTCAGCTGTTGGCCATCCCATCATGTCGTGGACTGAAGATACCACGGCATTGAATCTTGCCATCCCGTCTCTCCCGAAGAGAATGTCGTATGTGTGGTGTGGCTTCCTCATCACGACGAAGTCCACGTCTTCTGTGCAGGAGTGTTTCCCGTCCGTGAGAATGACGGGGAAAGATAGGATACCCAGGGGGGTGTTCGTGCTGCCGTCGAACCCTTCCATCGAGGCGTAGACCATTTCCAGGCGTTCCTTGTCTTCGTCGTCTAGCTTATCGAAGAACTGCCTGTACATAACCGTTGACGAGGCGCCGTTGTCAGCAAGAGTGCGGGAAGTGATGTAGTGCCCCAGCTGGCTTTTGATGACGATTGGGCCTTCTTTGCTGGGTCCTCCTGGCACTCGCGGGAAGCGCACCTCAGCTTCCTTCCACGCGCATGGTTCTGTCGTTCGTCTTTTTCTTCCTCTGATGTTACTATGAACCATGTGGATGCTGATGTCAACGGGTTTTCGTCCGTTGCCTTTGTATCGGTTATCATTCCTCCCTCCATTCTTGATTGATGCCACAAGGTGTGTAAGTCTTCCATCCTTGACGAATGTTTCAACAATATCCTTCAAGGATGTACACTCCTCAGTGTTGTGACCCTTTGTCCCGTGGAAGTCACAGGATTTGCTCTGATCCGCATTAGGTCGCTGCCGGATCATTGGAGCTTTTGGCCATGGGAGTTTTTCGGTGGCAAATATCTCCGTGACGCTTTTGGTGAGTGGCGTCCACCGGTGTTTTCGGCTTGATGGGTGCGTGTTATCCCTTCCGCCTACTAGAGGGCGAGAGCTGGATGAGGTGTCAAAGTTTACCCTTGACTGCCAAATACCTAGCTTCCTCTTTTTGTTTTGCCGGGCGGTCCGAACGTTGTTTTCTCTAGTCCTCTGCGTGTAGAGGTGTGTATTCTGGGGAAGATCCCTACCCAGTTGCTTCTCCGTTTCGGCAAAGCGCTTGGCCGCCGTCATGATGGAATCCCATGTGGATGGCATGCCGTCCTTACCCGTCAACGTGCGGATAAGCTCTGGGTATTCGGCGCCCTGGATGAAAGCGGCGCGAACAAGATCTTCGCTTATTGTGCCCAGACTCAGCTTTTTCGAGTTGAAGCGAGTGATGAAGTCTAGTAAGGATTCATCCTCCTCTCTAACGCAGTTGAGGATCGTCCACTGCTCCAGTATATTTCCTCTGTTGACTGAAGTGTTGGCTGAACTTGTGTTGAAAGTCCGCCCAATCATAGATGTGATGGACCGGTCAACGATCAAACCATGCCCTGGCCGCTCCAACCAGCGTCATCTGGAACATATAACACCACGTGGGTTCTGTCCAGTTGCTGACGGTTGCCCCCGCTATGAATCTGTTCAAGTGATTGTCTGGGTCGGATATACCATCATAAGTGCCGATGTTGGACATCTGTTTGGCACTCTTCGGGGCGATTGCTTCCACAATGTCACTTGCAAATTTGGACGTTCCCGCATTTGCAACAGTTGGTCTAAAGGTTTTGGAGAAGTCACGTGGGTTTCCCCCCGCGTTCCTTTGTTTAAAGGTTTCTCCAAAATTCCTTCTTGGTTGGAAGTCCGTTTCCTTGCGCTTCCCTTTCGCCCTATGGCGAGGGTTTGCGTCACTGTCGGACTCCTCCCAATCATCGTCCAAGTACTCGCACTCATTGCTCATGTTGAGCTGTTGTCGAGTGCTTCCGAATTCGTCAGCCTGCTGGAGTGAACGTAAGCGTTCATCCAACTCAGCTTGGAATTCCTTCTGACGTGCTTCCGCCCACGCTTTAACTTGATCAAGTGTTTGGCGGGGGAGCATCGTCTGTTGTATTTCCACCTGGGTATCAATGAATCCCAGGGGATGATTATTTACTGCACTTGCCCCGGCTTGGGTAACCGGGGTAGTGTTCGTAAAATTTGTGTACTCGCCGGTGTTCCCCAGTAGCTGGGGTTGTGGTTACCGGGGTTTCTTGGTCACTCGCTAGCCTTGACACCGGAGTAACCTTAACCATCTTTCCAGAGGTTTTGAAAAAACTGAGAAAATTAGTTCTAGCTTTTATGCACGGATGGCGCCAATGAAGAAACACTAATCGACCCCGGGCAGATTATGGATAATCTGGGGGTTAAATAGATATTTCCCACGAGGGTTAGTTCCGGCAAAGATGGTTATTCTTCAGATGACCTGCAAAACAGACACCGTGAGCTCGTCACTGAGAAGGGGGGGTTCCTCCTTGTGACCACCCTCCGGCGTGAGAATCAGACTAGATTGCTCTGAATATAAGTGTATATTAAGAGAAATAGCTAGTGAAGATAAGATACAAGATAATGATACCGTTCCAAGATGTTGGAGTATTTATAGCCGAAGGTAGGTTTCCAAGCAGGTACAGCCAGTTGTATAATATTCCTTTTATACCAACTGTGGGCTACGCACGTGCCATGATGGTAGTTGGTGGGTAGGCAGCGGCTGATAGTGACATGGCCGGCTGTGTACTATTCCTTTTCCGCCGGCTGTGTACTATTCCTTTTCCGCCGGCTGTGTACTATTCCTTTTCCACCAACTGCAGGCTATGTACGTGCCACGACAAGGGTTGGTGAGTAGGCAGCGGCTGATAGTGACATTTTGTACTAGAGCGTGCTCCTCGTACTGTTGTCAATGAGCTGTCACCCTGTGATTGGTTCATGGGCTGCTTTGGTCAGATCTTGTCTATTTTGTCCATACCTTGGTAGGTATGGTACAAAAGATCTTTCAGAAGCGTACGGACTGGCTCATTTGGGCGGGAGTATTCCCGCCTTGCTCATTCCTTCAGGTGACACTGAATTATTGAGTTAGTGCCTTGTGCGTGTAGCCTTGCTATTAGTGCGGGTAGCCTTCCCTGATGGCTTGTATCCGCAACTGCGGGAACAGGCGGGGTACTTCACCATTGGGAGGCTTTTCCTGCGGGAACAGCTGGCGTATTGCGCGCAAGGTCTTCATCTCTGAGCATGGTTGGTCCTGCGGAAACAGTTGGTCCTTGCGCAGACGTCCCTCTTCAAGGTGAGTCTTGCGGGTCCAACTGGGCTCTGCTGGGACCTGCCTCTTCACTAATGTTTTTTTCAATGAAATGATCACAAGTAATGGTCATATTCAAGATTTAAACCAACTAAGGCTTTTTCCATTACAATTGACACTTAGGTGTTGGGGTGTAGGTGTGTAAGGGAATTCATGAAAAAGAAAAAGTGTCGCCTATAGCAACGACGATCTCTGCCAAAAGGGGGATTGGTGCCACTGCCATTGGCGATTTTGCCATAAAGAACGTGGTCAAATGTAAAATAATAACCTCGTCGTCAAACCACTAGAATCGACTTAACCGTGATGGAAATTGATCTCGATTAACTGGATTTTGTTCCTCGATTGAGCGGTAGGTTTTTTGTTGTCGGAAAATGGTTATGTTTGTACCGTAATTTTGTCATAAAATCGCCGACTAGTAGGGATTCTAGGCGTCAAAATCGTAGGGAAGGGTTTATGTTTGCTATAAATGAGGGGTGAAGGAGGGGGCTACCAAATTTTTTTTTATGATTAGGGCTTGCTAAAGCTTGTCTCGAGGAATTTCCTCTATATAGGCTTCCAAAAACAACTTCCTTATGTTTAATTCATTAAGGTGACAATTTTTTTTTAAAAAAAAATAGAATACCCTTATCACGATGACATAACCTCAAGATAGGATACCCGCGAACAACGCCATTTTGCTATACTTTCAATCAGGAACTACGAAAATTAAAAAAAAAGTCAAATTACTCCTATCTCGTTGACATGTCCTCGAGATAGGGTTTCATTTTGGCTGACAACTTTTTCGCATAGGCCTCCAAAAGTGTGTCCATGACTTGTCGTAAATGAAAAATATGAATGCTAGAAAATTTAAGGAACCCTATCTTGAGGATGTGTCCTCGAGAAAGGCCTAGCAATAGCAACAACATAGCCACAATCGCCATAGGGATAGTTTCTTGTAGTGTACAGCCTCCCTCGAATCACACATTTACGTGGTATGTATGGTCACCACCCCATTTTTGCACACCATTAGCATTAAATGGTTGTTGCTTTGATGATTGTACATGTGCATTAAATGTTGTACATCTTGTATTTTGGTGCTAAAAAAAGTATAAAAAAAAGATTGAATAGTGAATGAATGTGTCGAGAAAACAATGGTTTAAGCAATTATCAACCTTAATGTCTTGATAATAACTTAATTAAAACAGTGTGACATAAAATAGTTATAGTTCATCATTGTTAATAACTAGCGGAAGAGCCCGTGCTTCGTGGTGGGATCGTACAAGGGTGTTTGCGATGACGTACATCACTACTAGAAAATAGTCCTTTGATGACGCGTTATACGCGTCATTAAAGGGGTAGATGACACGATATCTCGTGTCAAGGAAGGCCATGTCATAAAGAAACAATGACGCAAATTTGTGTGTCATCTTTTTATGACATGCATTTATGACAAGCATTATTGACATCTTTTTTATATGAATTAAATAATGTAAAAAAGAAAATACATTTATTTGTAACTCTTACTCTATATACGGCTCCATGATAACAATGTTGCGTAATACATAAAGATGAGCTTGATCAAGTAACTTAGCATCCACAAAATCAACTTTAGCCCGTGATAAAGGTCTACCGGTGTGTATTCTTTCATCAACACATTCATGAGGATTGCCAATTGATTTAATGTTTTTAAAGTAGTCCGAGAAAAATTCTAAGGCCTCCTCTGCCACATAACATTCTGCGATGCAACCCTCGGGTCGATGATGATTTCGTACATACCCTTTGAGTGTTTTCAAGTATCTCGCAAATGGATACATCCACCTAAAATGAACCGGGCCACATAACCTCACCTCTCTCACTAAATGCACCATCAAGTGAATCATGATATCGAAAAATGAAGGAGGAAAATACTTCTCTAACAAACATAGAGTTAATACGATGTCACTTTGTAACTTTCCTAGCTTACTGACATCAACTACTTTACTACACAACTCGTTGAAAAAATTACACAAACTTATTATTGTCTTCCTCACTTTAACGTGTAACACCCCTTGATTGCAAAAGGAAGAAGTTGTTGCATTAGTACATGACAATCATTAGACTTCAAACCATTCATCTTTGAAACATCATAAGATACAAGATTTTTGAAATTGGAACAATACCCATCAGACACTTTTATGTTAGACAGGGTATCATAAAACATAAGTTTCTCCGAGGTATTCAATGTGTAGCATGTAGGTGGAAGCAAAGGCGATTCCCTTTTGGTTGAGGTTGTAGTTCAGGCTTAATGCCCAGTTCCTTAAGATCTTCCCGTGCTTTTAATCCATCCTTCGTCTTGTGAGGTAAGTTCAACAATGTCCCATAAACACTCTCACACACATTTTTTTCTATGTGCATAACATCTAACTGATGACGTACAAGCAACTTCTTCCAATATTCAAGTTCAAAAAAATTTGATTTTTTATGCCATAATTTCGCTCTCTCATCGATACTTTTCTTTTTCTTTTTTGACCTTTTCTTCTTTGACCTTTTCTTCTTTGACTTTTTCTTCTTTCCCCATGTATTATTAAACCCTACAGTCGTAGATGTCTTCACCAGATAATGGTTTTTTTTTATAACATTCTTCTCTTGTTGATTGTTGAAATGTCTTTTTCTTTTACGAAAAGGATGTTCAAGTGGCAGGTATCTTCTATGCCCAAGGTAGCATACTTTCTTAGACTTTAGCAACCATTGGGAAAAGGTATTCTCTGAGCATACCGGACAAGCATAGTAACCTTTGGTAACACACCCCGAAAGATTACCATATGCGGGGAAGTCACTTATAGTCCAAAGTAATATTGCTCTTAGATTAAAGTATTCTTTCTTGTAAGCATCATATGTCTTAACACCAGTTTCCCACAAAAGTTTTAGATCTTCTATCAATGGTGCCAAGTAGAAATCAATATTGTTGCCAGGTTGGGTTGGCCCTGATATCAATAGAGTCAACATCATGAATTTTCTTGACATACATAGATACGAGGGTAGATTACATGTTATTAGAATAATTGGCCAACAACTATACTTGGAACTTAATAACTTGTGAGGACTAATGCCATCGGCGGACAAGGTTAATCTAAGATTCTGATCTTCTTTTCCGAAGTATTTCCACGTGTTGTCAACAAGCTTCCAAGATGGGGAATCACGAGGATGAGTTATCTTACCGTTATTGGCCCGGCCTTGTGCATGCCAAGTTAAGTCATTTGCAATTTTTGGTGACGAAAACATTCTTCTAAATCTAGGGATGGGAGGAAAATACCACAAAAATTTTGAAGGACGTTCTTGGTATTCTCCTTCCAACGAGATTTGTCACAAGTTGGACACTGAGAAGCATCCTTATGTTCTTTCCAGAATAGAACACAATCGTTTTCACATGCATGAATCTTTTCATATTGTAGACCGACTCCTCTTAGCAACTTCTTGGCCTCATATATCGAGCTAGGGATTGTATTGTTTAATGGTAAGATATCTCTTAGGGCACCCAACAAAGCATCAAAACTAGAATCAGACCAACCAAATTGACCCTTCAAATGTTCGAATTTCAATAATCCACTAAGTGCATTATACTTTGACCCTACATAAAGTGGCTTATCACATTCTTCAATAAGTGATTTCAATGCATCATGTTCTTCTACATATGTGAAGGCATCATGTAGCATTTCCTTTGTATAATCAAACTCGGGGGATCTAGATTTATTAGGGCATCTAGAATCAAACTCGGGAAGTTTTTCACCATGGAAAGACCAAATTGTATAACTTATCGAAACCGTGGGCAAATAGATGATAACGCACATTGTCAATTGAGTGGTGACACAAGTTGATGCAATTTACACAAGGACACAGAATAACATCGGATTTTGAATTATTACTTTGGGCAAACTCTTAAAAGGCCTCCACACCTTCTTCATACGCATTTGATAATCTATCAGACGTAATCCATGATTTATCCATGATATTTGCTACAATGATGATTATTGATGGTTAGATTTTTTTAGTTAAATTGTTCATGCAAACGTCACTTGTACATATCAAAGGTAGATTTTGTTATATTGTTTCTGGTCTTAATCGCTGGTTCTTATTGTGTTGTATACATATAGAATTATGATATGTTTTTTGTATATTAACATCAATTTATATTAATTAGACATACTTTTATAGTAAAAAGAAAAAAATATATTCAAATTCAAATAAAAACAATGCAAGATACTTATAACTTCATCTGAGCAAATATTATTAATTGTTAAATTTTTTATTTAATTAGTAAACTATTTCTAGAAGTGCACCAGACAACCTACGAAGGGGGTATGAAATTTGCAAAATGGTTACAACTTTCTTTTTGAGGTAATAAATTGTTAAATTCATGATTATATAATGAAATCTTAAAAGGACTTTATTAAGAAGCATCTTAAAAGGACTTTACTGGCTGAACCGCTTAATTCACTATGTTTTGACCTGTTTCATCTTAATACACCATATTTTGACCCGCTTGGCTGTATTTTGACCCATTTGACCAATTTCACTTCAAGTTCCTATTTTGACCCGCTTAATTTTAATTCATTGCCTTTCATTTTAATACACCATATTTTGACCCGTTTGACCAGTTTCACTTTAAGTTCCTAATTTGACCGGTTTAATTTTAATTCACTGCCTAAACCGCTTAATTCACTATGTTTTGACCCGATTCATTTTAATACACCATATTTTGACCCATTTCGTTTTAATTCACTATATTTTGACCAATTTCATTTTTGACCCGTTTCAGTTTAACACACCATATATTAACCCGTTTCTTTTAAATACATCATATTTTAACCCGTTTCGTTTTAATTCACCATATTGGGCCCGTTTCGTTTTAATTCACCATATTTTGACTTAATTCGAACACAATTAATCGAATCGAATCAAATTACACAAAATGCTAACCTGAAAACACAACAATCTCTAAACAAAACTTAATTCGAACACACTTAATCAAATCAAAATGCTACAGGCTTGGAATATCATAAATCAAACACACCTAATCAAATCAAATCGAATTACACTAAATGCTAACCTGAAAACTAACGATCTCTAAACAATATGAACACTATTAATCGAATCAAAACGATCTCTAAACGATACAGGTTCCTAAAACCTAATTCAAACTCATTTAATCAAATCAAAATGCTAACAGTTTCCGAAAACCTAATTCGAACTCATTTAATCAAATCAAAATGCTACAGTTTCAAAATAACCTAAATCAAACAGAACTAATCGAATCAACTCAAACTACAATACCGCATTGAATTACACTAAATACGAACCTGAAACCGAACGAGCACTAAACAACACCGGTCCGAAACAAAAACTGCAACGGCGGAAACATATCGGAGGCGAATACGTCAGCAACGACGATGAAATAACCGGAGATCGATGATGAGAGATGATGGAATTAGGTTATAGCCATGAGAGATCGATGATGGAATTAGGTAATAGCCATGAGAGATCGATGATGAGAGATGATGGAATTAGGTTATAGAAATGAGAGGTCGATGAGATGAAAGAGGGGTTTTGTACTTAGTTTTTTTTAACCAAAATTAAAAGGTGACATTTAAAAATGACACACACTCTTAGTGTAGCCCGTGTTTTTTTTTTAAAAAAAAAAAAAAACCTTTTATGACACTAAAACATTGACAAACAAATGTGTGTCTTCGTTTCTTCAAATTTCTATAAAAGATGACAATATTTAGAGACGCGCGGTTTTTACAACGTCATAAAATTACTGTGTGTCATGATTGGTGTGTCATTAAAGGTATATTTTCTACTAGTGCATGTTATTTAGTGTATCCATGACACCATATTCAAGAACCATTGGACCAGATTCAGAAACTGATAAGTTATAAATTATTTACTATACGAATAACATGAACTGAAACAATTTAAGGATGACTAAACCAATGTTTCTATTTATTTGATCTCCTAAATTCTTTACTCATAACATTATTTTTTTTCTAACTCATTTACCAAATCATTTGAATGGGTCTTATTGATACTCTATACTACACAAGTTTGAGCCATTTGACATTCACCGAGAAGGTGGACCACTCTAAACTGGAAACAAAAAAGAGACAAAGTTGCCACTCTATGGAGGATTGGGTAAACAGATAAGTGCTAGAAAACCAGCTTTTGTGAATATGATTAAAATTGTTAAATATTGATAGAGTTAAATGAGTTTGTTGCCCCTGGACCATGATGCCTATTTCTTGATTAGGATACTCAGTTTTAAGATTGAAAGAAGCAAGAAGGCACAACAAGGTACACGATGGAAACTTCATTTGTTAACACTTACAAAGTAGTACATAAACAAAACATAAGAAACATGGGATTTGGATTATCAATAGTATAATGATTTAGTCATATAACTGGACACAATTGTGACTTGCCTCCTTAGAGTCACAGATATAGCAGCCAATGCTGAAGACTGAAGTCCAATGTGATGCATGTCAACTCCTTTTTGTTACCAACTGGCAACTTGCAGCTTCATCGTGAGCGTATACAAACTCTGATGTTTTCATAATAATATCAGTTGAAACTTTAAAACAAATAACCGAATGTATTTAATATGAAAATTTTAAAAAATTTGAAATGTACTAAAACCACACGGTCCAGCCTAATAGCAGCTTCGTTTATCATTTATTTTTAATGACAAACTCCAAGCCCGAACTCATTTCAAGATGCATAACAAACTAACATTTCAATAAGTGTAAATGTTACATACCCGAACCCACCGAACCATGCAGTCATAAACCATAGGCTGACACGTAATTCGTAACCGTCTGTTTGGACCATTACCCAACCCACCTAACTTACCCATTTCAAGTAAGGTAAATTAAATCTCAACAGGTAAGTTGTTAATAATTTATAAAGTAGGAGGATGGACCCTGTTCACATATTTACATGACATAAATTTTATAAATAGTCTATTTTGGTATAATGAAAACTTTTACATAATTCATGATGATGTATTTTAATAACATTTGGTCAAATAGAACATAGAAAAAGAAAAAGGTTGTACAAAAATTGGATCAGTTAGTCAAAATTGTCAAAAAAAAAGAGTTATAAGATCGACATTAATCCGGTTAATGGTTAATATTATGAACATGTTAATAATAAAAAATGCTATGATGTAATAATGTAACGGTAAACCGACTACGGGCTGCGACTTAATTTACATAATTCTTATTTTCTAAGCAAAGTATGTCATGAAACGGTACATGTGTGTGTGCATATATATATATGCAAACAAGTTGCTCACTAATGACCGCATTATCACAAAAATCAACACCATAAGATTTTTTTTTATTTCAAACTGATAAAATTAGGATATTATAAAAGACAGAATTACAGATATTGTCCTTTATGTTTACACCAAATTTCAGTCGTTACCCTTTATCTTTAAAAGTAACATAATTTGCACTTTACATTTCCAAATGTTACACTATTTGTCCTTTAACCCTAACCCAGTTAATATTTCTCGTTAACTCAGGTCACATGCTATGTACATAAGGGCAAATTGGTCAATCTAACCTATTTACTTAACAAATTTAATAAATAAACTAAAAGAAATATTAATATATCAATATAAACAAGTAAAGATATATCTCTCTCTTCCTCTGTATCTTCTTCTCCCACAAATGCACCACCACAACCACACCACAACACAATCATCACCACCGTACCACCATCACCATCGACACTCATCACCACCGTTAACATCAACCCATACCACCAGTGTCACCATCAACACTTGTGACCTCACTCCGGTGAGTAACCGGCCAAGTATCGACGAGTAATAATATGTTGACGAAAATGGACACATTAAAGGAAGAAAGCTCTGATGCCGGAACACGAAATTAAGCGGATATTAGACTGCCGCCAGTGCGGTTGAATCTGCCAACTCCGCCATCGTTTAGATCTGAGTCATAATCATCTGAGTCGATTTATTTTTCTTGTTAGATATAGAGGGGTTTGATGATTAAAGGTCCAAATTTCCGGCCACATATATTTTTGAGGTCTGTATGTGGCTAGATCACCACCATAGCATAAGCCACCACCATCGATGTCGAAATTAATTTAAACCCGAATCGTTCAGATATAAGCTCGACAAGGGTTGGGTTTTAAAGGGTTGTTGTGTTTCTTACAGCCATGGTTAGGCTGAGGGGTGTGGAGCGCTAGAAAGGGCGCAAGAGGCCAGACGATCGCGCCCTGGGGCGCGAGCACCACACCACCGAGGCGCGAGAGGGGCGCGAGAGCGGAAAACGAGGCAGGCGCCAGGGGGTTCGCGGGACAGGTTGAGCGCTAGGGTGCTTGGGGTTTTGTGAATATAGCCGTTTGAAAGATAAATGAGCCGTTGGCTCTTAATATTTAAAAAAAAAAAAAATTTTCTACTACTATATATTACCCATTTTATACAACACTTTAACACAACTTCAAAAAACACCAAACTTACCCATTTCTTTATACAACACTTCCTATATATTACCCATTTCTTTCAAACTTTTTTAAAAAAAACCTTTACAAAATCCTATATAATACCCCTAAATCAACCCATTTTTACCATATCAAACACAACTTCAATCTCCAAACAACCCATCGTCCCATTTTTTTTTTTTAAAAATAATGTCGTCGTACTCGTCTGATTCCGACTCCTCCGAAGAGGATGATTTGCTTCTTCATGTAGGGGGAGTTTTGACCGCAGCCGTGGTAAATCTCTTGCAAAATCAAGCCCATCAACCCCGACTCCCGAGGGTTAGAGCACCACCTCGTGATCGTGATCGATCGGGTGCTAACGATACTTTGATGAGGCATTATTTTAGCCCTCAACCGGTATACGCGGAGTCGGATTTTCGAACTCGTTTTCGAATGAGCAGGCAATTGTTCACGCGTATAGCGAGTGATTTAGAGGCACGGTATCCCTTTTTCCAACAAAGGGAGGATGCTAGGGGTCTTCCCGGTTTTACCCCTCTTCAAAAATGCACGGCTGCTATCCGTCAACTAGCGTACGGCATCTCGTCGGACGCTTTGGATGAGTATTTACAGATGTCGAAAAGGGTTGCACGTGAATCCCTTCATTTTTTCTGCCAAGGTAAAAAACATTAATTTTACTTTTTATTCAATATTTATTACATTTTTTAATATATATTGTACGTAGGAGTCATATCGACTTACGCTCGGAGATATCTGCGTAAACCTACAACGTATGACATCCAACGCATATATGAGGTGCACGCAGAAAAACATGGTTTTCCTGGGATGCTAGGTAGCATCGATTGTACGCATGTTGGATGGGCTATGTGTCCAACGGCCTGGCGAGGTCAGTTCCACCGTGGTGATCATGAAGGGCCGACCCTCATACTTGAGGCGGCGGTGTCACAGGATCTTTGGTTTTGGCATGCTTTTTTTGGTGTTGCTGGGTCAAATAACGACCTTAATGTTATCGATCAGTCACATTTGATCAACGACCTTATCGACGGGGTTGAACCACCTCAATCTTTTGTTGCAAATGAAGAACTCTTCAAGTACGGGTACTATCTGGTCGATGGTATTTACAACGAATGGGCTGTGTTAGTTCAAGCTTTTACAGATCCAGTCGCCGACAAACGGAAGTATTTTACGAAGAAGCAAGAGTCTGCTAGAAAAGATATTGAAAGAGCTTTTGGAGCTATAAAAAAACAATATTATGTTCTGGCGAACCCGATACGTTATTGGACTCGGGAGAGGATAATGGACGTCGTCTACACGTGTCTTATCCTACACAACATGACGTTAGAAGACGAGGGCAAAGCTATATGCCAAAACTACCAAGGTGACATTCCGCCACAACCGTCCACAATCAGTGATCAACAAAAACTTCATAACATAGCAAATATCAAGAGCCGTGAGATACACGGGGATCTTCGACATGAGTTGGTTGAACATTTGTGGGCGAGGCGACCAGAGGATCTTGTATTAGATTAGTTTTATTATTAAATATTATTGTTTGTTTAATTTTTAGTATGTTTTTTTTATTATATGAATTTTCAAAAAAATTTGTGTTTTTTTAAATAATTTCTTGTTTTTTTAATAATACGTTTTTTTAATACATTTATAAAAAAATAAAAAAATAAACCGCTCGCGCCCCCTCTCGCGCCCCTCCACACCATAGCCCGGGGCGCTATCACCACTACCAACACCCATCTTATCAAGTTTCTCTCTCTGTCACACGTCACAATATTATTGGCTGGCGCCCCCACTCGCGCCCCCCACACCCCTCAGCCTTAGGGTTCATTTATGAGCGGCGGTGGATGTGGGAGATGGTGACTGAAGTGGGCGTAAAGGTTTTTTTTAGAGAGAGTGTGTCAGTAGATATGGGAGACAGTGGCTGCAGCTGGCTGTCTGGGAATCAATGGAAAACAGTATACCGAAATATCAAAGTGTCAAACCTGAAAGTTGCTTCATAACATTCAAAATAGATAAAACAATATCCTCCTATATAATAATAATAAAAGATGGTTAGCGGGAGAATAAGTTTAACATTCATCATGTATTGAGAAACCCTAATACACCTGTCTCAGTTTTGATTATTTTAATTTCTAATTTGATCAAAACCTCCTAGGCGTCAATCTCATCCTCTGTCAACACTCCCGTCCGTCCTCTTTCCCGTCGATTGAGGTAAGCAATGTTATTTTTTAACTACAATTTCTAAGAATTACTTCATCAAATAGCCGATTATATTGCTGTTAAAAGTTAGGGTTTAGGTCGTCTAACTTTGATTATAGCCGACAATATAGTTCATCATCTTATAGCCATTTATGTAGTTGTTGATATTAAAACATAGGGTTTCAAAATTGATGGAATAGGGGTATTTTTGGACACAATGGTATCTAACTCATTCGTCGTGGCCCAATTAGGGTTCACGACCGAGTCATTACTCAGTTTGTGTTTTTCATCGTTTACTGTATCGTTGCTCAGGTAAAACTTTGACTTTGAATTTACCTAATTCATATGTTTGGCTTTATTATGTACCCGAATTGCAATATATTTCAGTTTATGGCTATCTATTTATGTTTTTAGTATTGTATTCCATGTATGAACAATTTTTTCAATGATAATGGTAAGCGATAGGCATGTAAACGAACCGAATGGACACGAACAAAGCATATTCATGTTTGTTTGTTTGAACTTTAACCGACCACATGATAGAACACAAACAATTAATCAAATGAGCTTTTAACCTTCATGTGCGTTTGTTAATATAATGAGTGTGTTAGCTTATGTTTGTTGTTAATAGTATAAACGAACGGTTCATGAACTTAAACGAGCTGACAAACCTAATTGAGCGAACAACAATTGAAAGTAAACATGCACATAAATGACAAAACTGTTGGGCTATACCACTATAATAAACCTTAATATTTGTAAATAGATCAAATGAACAATGGAAAAATCACAATATTTTTAACACAATTACTTATCCAAATTTTACCATCAGTTATGCTAATTTTGCAGGTAGGATCCGTGGCAGCAACATGTCTTTTGACTTATTGTTTGTCAACCTAAACATTATTGATGATATTTCTACGAGAGTGATTTAAATTTATTTTCCAAGTGACCTCAAGGATGACATATTGGTAAGCCATTTCATTATGAATTGTTCTTTTGGACGGGTATTGGAATGCAAAGTTTTCAGATTTTGGATATGTTAGAAAGGTCCTCCATATGAACAGTTTAATGTCCCGACATTGGTATTATTTCTGACTCCTTTTTGTTCGTTTTTAGTACTGCTTTATGTTTGTGTTGCCAATTAAAAGAAGTTGTATACCAAGTCATCTTAATATGCCTGGGTTCTTTTTTTGGTCTTTTTCAAATACATCACTGTTAATGGTGGGAGAGTTTGTTTATGTAACTGTTTACTATGTTCATAGCTTGCATTTCCATTCCATTCATACAAATACATTATAGTTAAAGTTATTTATAAAATTTTTATTTTCAAAAAAACATCCCCACATGAAAAGGTTTTCATAAGTTAGATCTCCGTGCATTTAGTTACCAAATTGCCTTATGTCTTTCATGAATCATGACTCATTAGTTAGCCTTATGCCTGTCAAAGTAACTCATCACCAAAAATTACCACGGATCATAATAAGCATGTTTGTGTAATGCATAGGTGCGCACACATATATGCTACATTTAGTGTCACCTGGGCAAAGGGAGTTATTCAAGATGGACTACACGGGCAACTTACAATTCCTAATATGTTTTTACGGGTCACAAAGTATGTAAATTTATGTCAAATTTTAAGTTCAAAGAAATTTGTTTGGAATCAATAAAGTTTTCTTATTTATTATGTTTATCTTTTATTGAAAAACCCAAAGGCTCATTGCCATGCTAATTTAAACGGGCGGGTCAAAATATGTTACTAGCTATATGCTATATCATGCTTTTTGCCGGTCATACCGGTATCATAGCCAGTTTTATGATTCAAGGTGAAGGTATTACATATCATGATTGGGTGGCACATTTCTTCATGAAAATTTTAAAATAAAGCGGTCACATTCAGACATTTGACTTTTTGTTTTTGTTTTTGTTTTCAACATTCATATGTTACATAAATGGGAAATTTATTTTCAGTGTCAAATTTCACTTACAATTAAGTGTTTTTTAATCTGTTTACATGCCATATTGATTGAGACACTTGGCAGTATTATTATTTTTTTGCAATTTAAATAAGTTATATCTTCTTGATTTGGAATTAGAAATAATATTTATTTATGAATGACTTAGGTTGCAAAGTAGGGTGGTGAGAATTGGAAGCCTAATGGGTTTGTTTTGCAGCGTGTTTTGGAACAATTATCTTTCATCTTGGTGATCCGCATTTGCTCAAAGCTAATTTAGTTGAGATCCAAACTATGATTGTGAAGAAACACTAAGTGACCCTGGGCAGATTACGGATAATCTGGGGGTTAAGTAATGTTTCCCACGAGGATGAGGTCCAGCAAAAAAGGTCGTTCTTCAGGTGACCTGCAAAACAGACACCGTAAGCTCGTCACTGAGAAGGGGGGGGGGGGTTACTCCTTGTGACCACCCTCCGGCGTGAGAATCAGACTAGATTGCTCTGAATATAAGTGTATATTAAGAGATTGCTAGGGAAGATAAGATAATGAGATATTAGATGATGTCCTTACCATTCCAAGGTGTTGGAGTATTTATAGCCGAAGGTAGGTTTCCAAGAAGGTACAGCCGGCTGAATAGTATTCCTGTTCTACCAACAGTGGGCTACGCACAAGCCATGCTGGTTGGTGGATAGGCTGCGGCCGACAGTGACAAGGTCGGCTGTATACTGTTCCTTTACTGCCGGCTATGCACTGTTCCACCAACTATAGGCTGCGCACGTCCCATAGTAAGGGTTGGTAAGTAGGCAGCGGCTAATAGTGACAAACAGTACTAGAGGGTGCTCCTCCTCGTACTGTTGTCGGTGAGCTATCACCCTGTGATTGGTTCATGGGCTGTTCTGGTCAAATCGTCTGTTTTGCCCATACCTTGGTAGGTATAGTACAAAAGATCTTCCAGAAGCATACGGACTGGCTCATTTGGGCGGGAGTATTCCCGCCTTGCTCATTCCTTCAGGTGACTACTGAAGTAGCAAGAGTTAGTGCCTTGTGCGTGTAGCCATGCTATCAGTGCGGGTAGCCTTCCCTGATGGCTTGTATCCGCAACTGCGGGAACAAGCGGGGTACTTCACCATTGGGAGGCTTTCCCTGCGGGTACAGCTGGCGTACTGCGCGTAAGGTCTTCTCTGAGCATGGTGGGTCCTGCGGAAGCAGTTGGTCGTTGCGCAGACGTCCCTATTCAAGGTGAGTCTTGCGGGTCCAACTGGGCTCTGCTGGGACCTACCTCTTCAGATTGATATCACTTAAGTGTCAAAATTACAATTACAGAAACTATACTCATACACTAGAGGGGTAAATTTGGAATTCTACAAACTGTTTGGAAGGTTAAAAGGGTAATGGAGGAATTTTCAAATTTAGCATGAGGTTTACTTGGATATATTATCAGATTGAAAAAGTTGGATAGAAACTGTAAAGTTGACCATGTTGACTTTTTGATCAAAATGTATATGATATCGTTAGCACTTTACATGTGTTGCTTTTTGCTTAATGAGATGTATTCAAATTCCATATTTTTTTATAGTTATTTCATTTAATCAAAACTGCAATTGCTTCCTATATACTGTCATTTGGTTCACCAACATGGCAACATCCGCATTGCAATTAAGAAAAAAAGGTTATGATATCAACCCCATTTCTTTTTAACAACTTTCAACATACTGTTCATTGTTAAAACGTTTTAAGTTACAAAACATAAATGGAATTAGAGTTAGTACGTTTTGAAGTTGATGACACAGTATATTATTTTTATTAATGAATAAACATTATGCATTCTTTTTTTATCATCCAAAGAGCACCTGCACCTTATCACTCATATATGTCCTTATCACTCATATATGCCATACCCCAACCTATGGCAGAAATGTCGGGGAGCGAACTGATTGTCACAGCTCTCAAGGTTCTATCAAGCAATATTATTTAAATGACAATATCTATTTAATTCGATTTAATAATTCAAGTACAAAATACAACTTATTAAACAAACAACAATTACAAATTAAATTCTTGATCGTATCATTTCTAACTTAAATTCTTCACTAAGTCTTCACCAACCTGCATTAAATTTTTACGATAACCTTCATATGCGTTTAAAATAGAATTTTGTCAACAACACATGTTGAGTGAGCAACACACCAGTTTAGTTGTACATATAGTATATAAAACAAAATACGTAGCTGTAACAAGTCATATAAGAATAACAAATTAACCAAATGAGCAAGTATAACTGAGATGTCGAGAATCACAAAGGCTATAACAAATGGCGTATGATCATACTATTATGAGATTATGTTGGATCTCTCCGAATGCGGTTTACGTAAAGCATGTAAGCACATAAACAAGTAAGGTATAAGTTGTTAACACATAAGACAAAGTTGCAGTTTTGTGTATAAGTATGTACGAGAAATATAATTTACGCAAATGTCCCCAAAACGTGGAAAACAAGTAAAATAGGGGAATGTGGTACTCACCTCGATAGACGAACAAAAGTGAATGGATAACACTAAAAATAACGAAATCGGGTAACGCACGTTGACGACAAAGCCTAATAAGGAAAAAAATACGAAGATACGCTAAGTTAATGAACTAGATCGGATAAGCGAGTTCGATAATTATAAAGCTATTAAGTTACTATTATATTATTTTTAGTCATCTAAACTTATATTTGTAAACTAATTAAGCAAATAAATATTGATAACTTATGTAAAGAGTTCGAGATTGAACGAGTATTCATAAAATAATAATTTATATAAAGTTTATAAATAATGATTATTTATCAATTAATATATTAATTTATATAAAAACAATCATTTATAAATGACTTTTATTTATAAGTTTTACTTTTAGTTAAAGTTGTAATAAATAGTATATATAAATATTTATAAAAATAAATTTGTTAATAAAATACTTGCCGAATAATTATGTAAAATAATATGGTATTGAAATATAAACATATATATTTTGTTATGTATTTTAAATAAACAAAACTTTTATAAATAAAAACCTTTATCAAATTTTTAATAACTAATATATACATATACATATGCATATATGCATATATTCATGGTTATAATCAAAGTTCGGGATAACAACGAGTTTAATACGTCGGTTTTAATAAAATATTGATTATCTATTAAATTTAAAATACTAATATATATATAGGTGGCTAAAGGAGTTAATTAAAATGTTTTAAAAATAAAAGAAATAACAACTAAAAATTAGGGCTGGGTGGGATTCGAACTTGCGCCCCCCCAGCCACCAACAACATGACGCGAACACCCCCGCCCACAGGGCTAGGGGCTTAGTTGCTTAATATCTTGAGCTGGTTAAATTAATAACATGGATATACAAACCCAACAACAGCTATTAAACCCTAGATCAATGAATTGATAAAACCGTTTAATGATAGATCAATTAACGTTAGGGCTATTGCAGAATACGAAATCGCGATTTTAATGAATATAACTTTTACCTTTGCGGATGATTAGAAGACGGATAATTGTTCAGTCAAAGCCGGCCAACAAAACGATCACGAACGGGATACATGACGGCTATTACAACTTAATTAACCCAGGGGGGGTTTGATTGAGATGATCCTCAGGAGGTGTGGGCGAGTTTAATTGTGTTACAACAGACTGCGAATGGTATTTTGGTATAATGATGAAGACGGTTAATAATACAATCAATTTGTATCGCAACAGATTTGATTTCCTAATTAGAAACGTCAGTGATGCCGATTATAGTATGTTTAACAAAATGGTTGATTCAATTACCAAATTCGAGCCGTAAATTAAGGTCCAAGCAAGCTAAAGGGTTCCGGGTTTTATGTAAGGGTCAGGTTTGGATATTATATATGGGTTGGGTAAATGGGTAAAAGGGTTAAAATAATATAATATTGCAGAATTTGCAAATAAGTTCCCATAGTTAGAAGGTGGAAACACTTTTGGGTATAAGTTTAACTTAGGTTAGAAATTGTTATAATTTGAAAGTTAATAATAATATATATTACATAAATAATTAAGAAATATTATATTAATAAGTAATCTTCTCGATAAACACGATATTTTACGGAAAAAACTTCCCGAATATAAAAACGTGTCGGGTTAAATTAATAAATATTAGTTTGGAGAATCCGAGTTATTACAATATAAGCATTTGCTTACATGACATAGCATACATAAACGTTGGCCATATTTGTTTGGTTTAAAATTCCGTCCATTTAACAAGTCCTCTTTACAATATATCTTCCTTCCTCATAAAGCTTTGTGTAGAATTTTTTATTTTACATACCATATATTACTAACATGTTATTTTTATTAACATGTTTTTATTATGTTTTAAAAATATTTTAATGTAACCCGTGTATCACACGGATTTATAGACTAATACCAAATATAAGAGTATCAAAACATGAAAGTAAGTTGCTTGATAACAGTGAAAAAAAGACAAAAGACACAATATACTTGCATGTTCATGAAGAAATGCATAACTTAAGTAGTTGCGTAGATTTCCACCAAGTACTTCCCTTTGTACGTGTCTTTTTCTTTATCAGCTAGGAACCTAACTGAAAGCAATTACAATAATGAGAATGAAAATACAATAATGAGAATGAAAATGAGTTCTCAAAAAATAAGTTTAAAAAAAATAACCAAAAAGCTACATGTGTTTTCACAACATCAACGAATACTCCAAATTGGTTTGTTGAGCTTGACCACGGGTCCAATCTCACATCACTTAAACCAATCTCATTTAAAAAAGTAATACGAGGCGTACCTACTTGTGTCTTTAACTTCCTAACATTAATAAAGAACATGATTGTAGGGAAATTATATAGTAAAATAACCCTAATTAGAATCAAACTCAATGGCAAAACTTAAGATCTCGCTAACTAACATAAACCACACAAGTTGCTTCATAAATCATAATATCAATCACACACATGGATTAATTCGTGAATAAAAACATTGCATACCTATTAGCGGTTCAGACTAGCATATCAGATGTTGTTTCATTCATCAGGGTACAGATCTCAATTTATAAGAGAGGTCATCAAAAGGAGATTCATTTAAAAACTAACGTCGAGAATTAAAAGAAAACAGTCAGTTTCATGGCTTCAATCAGGGATTCAGAGGAACACATTCAATTGCTCAATTGTAGGCGTCAGGTATACGAAAGGATGGTAATCTGAAGCGATAGCTTAAGCAAGTGAAGTATAGAAATAGTCTTTTAGATGCATTGAGAATGAAATCAAGACCTGCATTCAAGTCATCCAGTAAACCCTAAACCTTCTATCAATTATTCCAGTTTTGCTCTCAATTTGCTAGCATTCAATTCAACTGATTGGTGGCATTCAATTGATATGATTAGTGGTGATGGCATTGAATTGAACATAACACACAAACTTTCTACATACCATAAAAGGATTAAATGGTAATTCCTAAAGTTTGTAAAGCTTTATGAACTTATACCAAGTGCTTTAAAAACGAATTGAGAACAAATTACTTTTCATGCACTATTATGAAATGTCCCCTTTAATCCCCAACATGCAATTGTGAAATTATCATGAATTTCTTTCACTCCTCCTTAATAATATAATATAGATATGTCACACAAATGTCTCTTAACACTAAATTACAAGATTAATCCATTGAGGACATGCTAACAACTTAGTTAAGATAGATTGTTAGTTTTTTATAACCTAGGATAAGTTTATAAAAATATATATTTAAACATATTTGATTAAATATCTAAAATTTGAATGAGTTATTGGTAAGTATTTCATAATACTTCATGCATTGCGCAGCCAAATCTATCAAATGGGCAAGTCAAAGTCAAGTGTGGAATAGATTGAAGCTTTGGTTGAAGTTTATAAAGTGTGTTTAACCAAATGGGTGGTCAACATTTGAAGTTGTGTTGTATGGATAAATGAGAAGTGATTAGACATGTTTTCACATGTGATGGTCAACATTAGAAGACAACATATCAAGACAATGACCACATATAATGTTCATATTGGTAAAATCAATATGAAGTGGACCGGGTGTCCACGGTTACATGAAGCGACCGTGGAAGACACCATCGGGACACCAGTCCCTTATCATTGCCTCTCAAATACTTGGGATATTCAAACTAAATCTTCACCATTTTGCTTTGCAACAATTACATACACTTCAAGGTTAATCTCTTCCATCATTCAAGTCTAATCAAGCTTGAATTATATAGAGATGAGATTGAAAGTGTAGAGCAAAAAGATGAACGTTTTTAAAGCTATCATCTAACTATCTTACTTTTAATTTGAGAGTAAATACCAAAGGTTGTTATAGTGTTTTGACAAGTGAGGAATCATCATTAGTTGGTGATTGAGAGGGGAACACACTATCTTGATATACTATTGTTTTGTGTTGGGTTGGAAACTCCATCTTGATATAGAGTTAACTAGTTATTAGGTGAAGACTCGCTATCTTGATATAGTGAGATTAAAACAATTGTAAAGCTAAGTATTTGGTGTGCTTTTTGAAAAAGGTGATCACTTCTTTTGAAGAGTGAGACGACTGTATTGGTGATCCCTACCATTTTAGTTAGACAGCTAGTGAAGAAAACTCTTGATCAAGGATCATAGAGACATTCACTTGAACTTCTATAAATTTAGTTGTAGCATATTCTAAACCTTAACTCTTTACTTATTTGTATTCATTATTGTAAGTTGTGAAAAAAAATTAACAAAGTCATAAGACTTTAAAATCGGACTAAAAGACAAGACAAACTATTCAATCCCCCTACCCCCACCCCTCTACACTTTTTTGTAGAATGACATAACATAGATTGGATGGTGGAAGCGCATGATGAAGGAGGTGATTATATGATACTAAGGTGTAAGTGAATTAAAAATGGTGAATAGGGGGGGGGGGGGACAAAAGACATTATAATATAGCCTAACTACGTGTTCAACTTGTTATAATGATGCATTTAACTAATCATAACAATGTACACGAGAAAAAATGGGTCAATAGTGGTGACAATTTTCGCTGCTAAAGATTATAAAAATCACAATTAATACTTTTTGCAGCGAAAAATCGACGCTATTTGTGTGTCGCAAAAGGGCAAGGAATCGCCGCTAATGGGTAACCGTCGCTGCTAATAGGTCACCGGAGACTATGCCGGAAAATTTGTCGGGGAAGAAGTTGCCATGTGGCCGGAACTTTTTTAAAGCAATAAAACATGATTATTAACCAAACTAAACTCGGAAATGTAGCAAGACATGCGTACTATATTCTCATTATTATAAATGGTTAATTTACAAGATTTCTACAACAAAAATCACATAAAAGTACAACATGTGGCAAATGGACGGAAAGAAGAAACCACGGTGATAGGAGCTTGGATCTTGATGGTGGCGGGTCTAGAGGTTGACCGTAGCCGGAGGTTGAAAACACGGTGGCGGATCTGGAGATTGGCATTGATGTATGTGGTGGTTGACGGTATTTCCGGTTGCGGTGGCTGATCTTGACGATGTGTTTATCAGCCGTTAGCGAAGACAAGGAGTTTCAGTTCTGGTAGCTTTACCTTGCCATTAGTGGAAGTTGACGGTGGCTCCGGTTGATGTATGCATTGCCGAAAAAGAAGATAAGGTTTGTGGGAGGTGTGAGTGTCATTGAGTGGTGGCTGGACAAAATATGTGGGGTTGGTGGGGTGTGTTGAAGAACATTGGTTTTGTTGAGGAAGAAGTTGCCATGTGGCCGAAACTTTTTTAAAGCAACAAAACATGATTATTAACCAAACTAAACTCGGAAATGTAGTAAGACATGCGTACTATATTCTCATTATTAAAAATGGTTAATTTACGAGATTTCTACAATAAAAATTACATAAAAGTACAACATGTGGCAAATGGACGGAAAGAAGAAACCACGGTGATAGGAGCTTGGATCTTGATAGTGGCGGGTCTAGAGGTTGACGGTAGCCAGAGGTTGAAAACACGGTGGTGGATCTGGAGATTGGCAAAGACGTGTGTGGTGGTTGACGGTGTTTCCGGTTGCGGTGGCTGATCTTGACGATGTGTTTATCAGCCGTTAGCGAAGACAAGGAGTTTCAGTTCCGGTAGCTTTACCTTGCCATTAGTGGTAGTTGACGGTGGCTCCGGTTGATGTATGCATTGCCGAAAAAGAAGAAAAGGTTTGTGGGAGGTGTGAGTGTCATTGAGTGGTGGCTGGACAAAATATGTGGGGTTGGTGGGGTGTGTTGAAGAACATTGGTTTTGTTGACGAAGAAGTTGCCATGTGGCCGGAACTTTTTTAATGCAACAAAACATGATTATTAACCAAACTAAACTCGGAAATGTAGTAAGACATGCGTACTATATTCTCATTATTATAAATGGTTAATTTACAAGATTTCTACAATAAAAATTATATAAAAGTACAACATGTGGCAAATGGCCGGAAAGAAGAAACCACGGTGATAGGAGCTTGGATCTTGATAGTGGCGGGTCTAGAGGTTGACGGTAGCCAGAGGTTGAAAACACGGTGGTGGATCTGGAGATTGGCAATGACGTGTGTGGTGGTTGACGGTGTTTCCGGTTGCGGTGGCTGATCTTGACGATGTGTTTATCAGCCGTTAGCGAAGACAAGGAGTTTCAGTTCCGGTAGCTTTACCTTGCCATTAGTGGTAGTTGACGGTGGCTCCGGTTGATGTATGCATTGCCGAAAAAGAAGATAAGGTTTGTGGGAGGTGTGAGTGTCATTGAGTGGTGGTTGGACAAAATATGTGGGGTTGGTGGGGTGTGTTGAAGAACATTGGTTTTGTTGAGGAAGAAGTTGCTATGTGGGAGTTGACGGTGGCTCCGGTTGATGTATGCATTGCCGAAAAAGAAGATAAGGTTTGTGGGAGGTGTGAGTGTCATTGAGTGGTGGCTGGACAAAATATGTGGGGTTGGTGGGGTGTGTTGAAGAACAATGGTTTTGTTGAGGAAGAAGTTGCTATGTGGCCATAACTTTTTTAAAGCAACAAAACATGATTATTAACCAAACTAAACTCGGAAATGTAGCAAGACATGCGTACTATATTCTCATTATTATAAATGGTTAATTTACAAGATTTCTACAACAAAAATTACATAAAAGTACAACATGTGGCAAATGGCCAGAAAGAAGAAACCACAGTCATAGGAGCTTGGATCTTGATGGTGGCGGGTCTGGAGGTTGATGATAGCCGGAGGTTGAAAACACGGTGGCGGATCTGGAGAATTGCAATGACGTGTGTGGTGGTTGACGGTGTTTCCGATTGCGGTGGCTGATCTTGACGATGTGTTTGTCAGCCGTTAGCGAAGACAATGAGTTTCAGTTCTGGTAGCTTTACCTTGCCATTAGTAGTAGTTGACGGTGGCTCTGGTTGATGTATGCATTGCCGAAAAAGAAAATAAGGTTGTGGGAGGTGTGAGTGTCATTGAGTGGTGGCTGGACAAAATATGTGGGGTTGGTGGGGTGTGTTGAAGAACATTGGTTTTGTTGAGAATGAGATGCATGGGTATGTAGAGCCGTTGGATCAGATTTTAATCAAGGGCCAGGAGTGAGTTTCACAATGATCACGCGGATAAAGCTATTAGCGACTACTCCTTTAACAACATCGACTATTAGCGACGACATCTTTGCATGTCACCGCTAATAGTAGGTGTCGCCGCTAAAGATGTCACCGCTCTTGCTCACTTTTCTTGTAGTGGTACCTGATGCATTACAATGACAGTTAATTTGTTTTTTGAGACACTGTTGATTACCCGTGCGTTTAACGCATTTCATTAGTGTGTGTAATGTATTTCAACGCGTTAAATGTATTTCAATGGCTTGTCTAGTTTTGATTTGTTACTTTACAGTTATTAGGGAGATTTTGAGACCTGTTACATCGCCTTGCTTAACACATATACGCAATACTACGGTTATCCAACTTTCCAAGTGTAATTGACTAATGTAATAAGTTTTGATTATGCAAGCACTTTGTGTCACACCCCCCGGCCAAAGGCGAAAACGCCAGGACGTGCGTAGATTGAAATCATGCACATGGTATTAAATGCAAAAAATCTTCTTAAAATAAACCAACAAGTTGTTAAAACCAAACATAATCCAAAATATAAAACATGACATAGCAATTGATTCATTAAACTTCTAAGTCTGACTCATCCCCTATATGAAACTTCTAGAATCTTCCTTAATTTCCATTACCTGAAAAACATGTGAGAGTGTCAACTAAAAGTAGTTGGTGAGAACATAGGTTTTTAAATAGAAAAATATGTATTATGTTGAAAACATTTCATATGTGTTGAATTACTTTATATATTTTAGTGATTACAACCAAACCTCTGACATGATTAGCGAGTCGCCTAATCCATGATTAGACTATTATGATTAATGTTTAACGATCATCGGATTCTGAACACACAGGCCTCTACCCGAGGCCTGAGTGGACGGGTCGGGCCAATAGACCTATCATCATACTACCATGGGCTTAACAAGTTAATGGTTGTACATGCGATTAAGTATATACTCGTAATGATCACACACAATTAATATTATAAATAAAGCTTGAATCAAATAGCCTTTATAAAACATAGAATAAATAAGTTGCATGTTTCCACCCCCAAAGTATAAAACGTTTAAAAGCATGAAAAAGGGGCTATGAACTCACCTTGCTTGATGGATGAACACGAACACAAGAGTTAGTTGAACCGGTCACAGGATGCCCTAGATTAAGTTTTTATTTTTAAATTAGTTAGAGTGTCGCATAATAGAATGTTCTAAACCAAGAGTATGACCTCCAGCAAGTTGATTCCCAGGTAAGAGTCACGGGTCCAATGAGATTATTTACGCCACTCTTGCCTTAGGAAAAACCGTTTGCTTGTCAGATACATACATACCCGGTTTATACTCTATTTGTATACTAACTCAAAGTGTTTTAGAATGATTTTGATTAATCAGAAAGTACGAGGTTAAAAGTGTAATATCATATAGTTTTGGGTATTTATTATCATTTAGGAAAGTATAAGGTTTAAAGTGTAAATATTATAGTTTAGGGTGTTATTGACATTTATGAAAGTATAGGGTTTAAAGTGTAAATATTATAATCTATGATATTTATTGACAATTATGAAAGTATAGGGTTTAAAGTGTAAATATTATAATTTATGATATTTATGATAATTTTATAAGTTTTTGAAGATCATAAAAATATTCATATCTGTTCAAGAAAAAATTATACTTTTGATCCAAGATCTTGAGAAAATAATTGTGATTTTTTGGAATAACATGATCATCATAATCTTTAAAGCAAAAAGTAAGGGGTTTAATTAACAATTTATGATGATCATGTGACAGTATATGAACAACTATGAAGTTTCAAAGGAAAACTCAAGAACATAAGAACAAACAAGAAGAATTATAGAAAGCAAAAATGTATAAAAACATCAATGAATGATTATAAAGACTTAATTGTTTATGTTTAGAGAGAAAAGAGAGAATGAGATTTGGTGTGAAAAATAATGATTATGAGAGGCTGTATTTATAGTGGAAAGTAGGAGGTTTGAATACAATTGAGATATAGATAAAACTTGTTTAAAGATTAAGTGATAAACTAATATTAATAATATTAATCATAATAATAACTAATAATAATTAAAAAAATTATATGTGTATACATTGTAAAGGTGCACGGCACGTTTACAACTTCTTCTTCTTTTTTTCCTTTTCAAATTAAATAATTATATTAGTTAAAACTAAAAAGGTGAAGTTAGATCAAGAATGTTCCATTTTTAAATCACATGGTTTATTTAAATATTTAGGATAGAATGTCTATTAATAATAACAACAAAATATTGGTTACATGTTATAAAATATTAATCTAGACATTCTGGTTCAACGGGATATATTAACGATTAAGAATGATAAAATGTGTATAGGATCATATAAATACGCACACAAAGTTAATGTTATTCAATAAATAACATATAATTCAACGATAATAAATGTAAACGATGAAACGAATACGATAACTTTATTAAATAAGTAGAAAAACTAGCGTATATTAACAAGAAAAAAAACATCCATAGATGTTACACTTTGCCTACCATAACAGTGCGTCTAATTTTGCAACATTTGTTTTGAAGTCAAAATTAAGAATTGAACATGACCCGTGAATAATAAACATAAGAAAACATTAAAGGGTCGTGACTCGTGACCATGGAAATGGGAATTAAAAAGAGAGTCAAAGTTGATACGAAGAATGGAGAAGTTGAAAGAAGACTTCTAGAAAGGTCAGTCAACTCATTTGTTAAATATTTGAACCAGTCCTTCATTTGTTTCCCATGCCATTCAATCAATGTTTTGTTACTTTTGAAACTATGAAAGAGTAAAATAATATTTTTTGTTTGGGCGAATTACTTGTATTTTGTTAGGCTAAAAGAAATTGCCTTAACGATGATTAAGAAAAGATATATAGATTCACCCAATATATATCACTTTAATGAAATTAATAAGTCCAATTTCATTTTAATGTTTCAAGACACTCTACTTTTATAAATTATACAACCAGTAATTTACTTGTTAATCCGGTGAAACTTTGTAGATAATGTTGAACCTAAGGCTCCTTCGATAATACCAAATCATACTATATGTTAAATGATTATTGACTTACTAATTATTTAATATCTTTTTTATTCAATCTGTATAATGAAAATGGATCTCACCTAGTTATTGTTGTATAATCAATTTAATATAATAATTTAATTCATGATTCAACAACATAAAGTTGATGATGCTGTACGGTAAGCCAAAGGTTCACAATAAAGTAATAATCACGTAATTCTGAACAAATATGGCAAGGGACGAGAGTGAGAGAAAACCCTTTATTTTTATCCTATGATTTAAATACAAACACCTATATTAAAAAAAAAACGTATAAATTA